>NC_143039.1:25082500-25120000 GCF_057628025.1 Oncorhynchus mykiss
CTCTCTCGCTCTCTCTCTCTTGCTCTTTCTCTCTCTCTAGCTCTCTCTCTCTTGCTCTTTCTCTCTCTCTCGCTCTCTCTCTCCCTCTCTCTCTCTCTGGCTCTCTCTCTCTAGCTCTCTCTCTCTAGCTCTCTCTCTCTCGCTCTCTCTCTCTCGCTTCTCTCTCTCGCTCTCTCTCTCCTCTCTCTCTCTTGCTCTTTCTCTCTCTCTAGCTCTCTCTCTCTTGCTCTTTCTCTCTCTCTCGCTCTCTCGCTCCCTCTCTCTCTCTCTGGCTCTCTCTCTCTATCTCTCTCTCTAGCTCTCTCTCTCTAGCTCTCTCTCTCTCTCTCTCTCTCTCTCTCTCTCTCTCTCTCTCTCTCTCTCTCTCGCTGTCTCTCTCTCTCTCTCCCTTTCAGCCATGTAGTGGTCACCCACACCACAGAGGAGAGAAGCCAGGCTGGAGGCTACTGCAGCACACACACATTCACACATACTGGATACACACCATAACACACCATAACACACCATAACACACCATAACACACCATAACACACCATAACGCACACACACAGACATACTTCATGCACACCATAACACATGCGCATACACAAACATACTTGATACACACCCATAAACACACGCACACACACAGACATACTTGATACGCACCATGACACACCATAACACACCTATAACACACTCTCACACACACACGCACACACACACACGCACACACACGCACACACACACTCACACACATACTAGATACACACCCTAACACACCATAACACACACATACTAGATACACACTGTAGCACACCATAACACACACACACACACACACACACACAATAATGTAGAAACCCTGTAACACACTCACACACACTTGATATGCTCACAATAGCGCACATAACACATACATCTTGAACCCAGTCAAACAGGCATAAACGTGAACACCATACACCCTCAGACATGCCACTATTGCTCACATAAAGCTCCCCATACACACAACATACACAGGTAAACACACTCCCACACTATCAAACTGGATGAACACACACTCCACCCACACTATAGCTAAACATAAACAGGTAAACACACTCCCACACTATCAAACTGGATAAACACACACTCCACACACTATAGCTAAACATACGACCTTGTATATTTGCCTGTCCATATACAGAGTATAGAAAACTAACACATCAACAGAATAAATAGCATACATTCTGTACATACAGTACACCTACACACAAAGCTATATAACAGAATAAATAGCATGCATTCTGTACATACGGTACTCCTACACACAAAGCTATGTAACAGAATAAATAGAAAAGCATGCATTCTGTACATACGGTATACCTACACACAAAGCTATATAACAGAATGGAATTTACCGGCTGGGAAAATATCAATGATTGAAATGCGTGTCAGAAAACAGAGAATGACTGATACTGACACAGAAGACGGGGGGAAAACTCGATTCACACAACAAAATGAAATACAGTATTTAGATGTCTGTGTGCGGGTAGGGTGCAAGGATCTCTGTCGTACACAGCTGTTCAACTCTCATCTCTGGTGAAATACCTATATCCAGGGGATTATGTAGCGTTGGTCAATTTGCATAACTCCATTAAGGCTTTCTCTCCTTCTTTTTTCCAACCGACACCTGTGTAGAAACGCTCGTAAAAATGTTCCCGCGGAAAGTGGAATTACATTTCCTCTCCCATTTGCAGGAAGTAATCCGGCGTACAGCTGTGGAAATTGTTCAGTGATGTAGAAATGGAGCGAGGGGCATTAGGGAGGACTGTGTTACGCCACAGACAGGTACTGTAAAATCAGGCCCATAAAGCTATACTGATACTTCAGACCAGTACAGAGCACCTGGTCCATAGTAATTCACAGGGATATATGTGGTTGCATTTTCATGGACCCACTTAGTTTTTGTCTGACCACATGACGTGACCTGATAAGATAATATATCCTAGACGATAACTATAGGATACATTTAAGCTATAGCTCTGACTATAGGGCCCAGAGTTTGTCCTGATGAGGTCATCATATTATTATGGCCTTAAAAAGCCTCTCCAAGAGGATGAACACGACAGCCAAAATGAGCTGCTGCTGGAAGTTATATTGTCTGGATCATACTGGCTCTAGCTAAAGTGTTCAATAAAGTTTATTTTGACTTCCTGTCAGACAGTTAGATCAATGCAATGTCTATGACTGTCTATAGATAGCTGGGGTTGGTGGTGGTGTGTTGTGCAGAGAAGAGCAGTGACCATCGACCTCCCAGGCTTGTGTCTTTGATCTCGGGGACCCCCACCCCCTTTCTCCCCCCTCCTCCTCTCCCCTCCTCCAAAGCATTTTTCTCTTCTTCATTTTTCTTTCACTCTCTTCATCTTCAGTTGCATGATTCATGAAAGTGGAGTCCTGTGTGCTCAGAGGGCTTTTAACCTGTTCCCCTGGCGCGGGACAGAGAAGGAGAGAGTGAGAGCAGTAGCAGTGATATTGATATGAGAGAGAGCCTCCCTGTAGAGTAGCTCCTCTCTGGAAAGGAACAGAAGGTCCCTCACTGAAAGTCACTCCTTCTTGGGATGTTATCCATGCCCTTTTCTCTCTCTCTGTCTCTGTCTCTGTCTCTGTCTAACTCTCTCTCCAACTCTCTCTCTCTCTAACTCTCTCTCTCTTTTCTCTCTCTCTCTCTCTCTCTCCAACTCTCTCTCTAACTCTCTCTCTCTCTCTCTCCCTCTCTCTTTCGTTCTTTCTTTCTTTCTTTCTTTCTTTCTTTCTTTCTTTCTTTCTTTCTTTCTTTCTTTCTCTCTCTCTCTCTCTCTCTCTCTCTCTTTCTCTTTCTCTCTCTCTTTCTCTTTCTCTTTCTCTCCCTCTCTCTTTCTCTCCCTCTGTCAGTTATTTTAGAAAAGTCTCAGAAACAGTTTTCCCTCCTTTGTTTGTGTGAGCAGCGGCAGTAGTAGTAGCAGCAGCAGCAGCACGGTGCTGATAGCCTGAGGGCCACTATAGGATGGGAGCCATATTTTGATGGAGGGGTCAGTCTGGTGGATCCAGAGAGGGGCCAGACCTCGGCCCCTTCTATCCCCCCTGGATCCATGGCAGCCCGGGCAGGCCCTGGACCCTCTAAGCCCGTGGAGCACACCTCGTCCAATCACAATGCACTGGGACCATGACCTGTGAGGTGCTGGGGGTCATGGGTTCAAATTTAATACTGCTGTGCCCCTAGGCACGCTGACTCTCTGCTCACACATACACACACACTCCTCCTCCTACTACTTTACGTTGCTGTGTTTAACTGGGGGTCGATGATTTGCAAGTTGCTTTGGATAAAAGCTTTTGGTTAAATTGATTCATGACTGTGGGCGAACTGGGGGCCGGCGATGTGAATGGTCCTGGGCATGATGTCATTGAGAGAGAGGTTTCAATGTGTGAGATTATATATTGTATGTCAGTGTGGATGACATAGTAAGAGAGGGACAGTGAGGGGCCTACTCCTCTGTTTCCTTGGTCTACTGTCCCCTCGTCCGTTTACAGTGATCACACATTGCACAGTTATAGAGAAATGAAAGGGAAATGCTCCACACTAGCCATCATTGCACATTTGATCGGACTAATCAAGACGGAAACAGCAGTCAGAGGTTCTGCTGTTTATGAATAATGCATTTCACCTTTTCACACACTGATATTCAAACTTTTCAGTGGGGACCCCATTTATTTCAGCTGACTTTCTGGCGACTCCACCCCACCGCAAATCGAATTACACAACCTTCAAATCGGTACATATATATTTTCACATTAAAGGTGCTCTATGCAGAAATCAGAATTTCCTCGCTGCTAAAATTCGAACAGTTCAAATAATTTCAGTTTATGTGTCAAAACAAGCAGGTACAGTGTAGAGAATCATTGTACCATCTAAGCCACTGTGAAATATACTTATCATAAACAAAATATTGTATTTTCAGCTGTTTGAAGCTGGCGTGCAAAAACAGATCTACCACCTCTTGGACTTTCAGTTCTGTGAACTTGGTTGGTTGAGAAGTGACCTTTTGCAGCTTTAAATAACCTTCAATTCGTTACATCTCTCTGATCAAAGAAAACCAATAAAGACATTTACTCAATCTAACATTTCTAACTATCTCAAAAAACGTTTGTATATTGTCCCATGCAATAATCTGAAATCTTTATATTTAGTTTAATATACCACTGTTTTATAAGAGAGGTAAGAGAGATTTCATATCCAATTGCATACGTGGGTGAAAATAAGCTCACCATTTGTTACCATGGTAGCATTTACTTTCTTTTCCCTCTGAAAATGACAACAACACAATATGAATTAACCCTCGTTATAGATAGACTAAAAAGACCACTACTAGTTAACTAGTGTTTTCACAGGTCAGCATGTGTTACAGTACTGTATGTAGCCTCCATTAATCCTCTAATTCCTTATCAACCAGTGGGTTAAAGCTGTATCTCTCTCTAGCAACAGTATCGGGCTAATTCCCTCTTCTTCCTGTTAGCTGACGGCAGCCATTAATATGCTGTAATGCTGTCCCTCTTTAATGTGTGTCACCGCTGTCACATCGGCCCATATCTCAGCCCCTCTCTCTCCTCACCGACGCTCAGCTCAACAAGCCAGCCCAGTGCTGAATGGTTCTCATGTGAGACAGTGCTCTTAGGAGAGGCCATTTTGAAGTCCCCCCTATTCATTCCTTCCTCCCTGGTGCAAGCCGTCCAGGCACGTATTTAATAATGGCTCTCCTCCCTCCTCCTTTTCTCCGCCAGGCTCCAGGCATTCTTTAAGAGTCCTGGGGGGTCAGTTCCTCCACTTCTTCTACGTTAACAGGAAGAAATCAGGACAGAGGAATTAATAAAAGCTCTACTCTCTTTCTCCCTCGCTTTCTTTGTCTAGTGCTGTTTCAGTCTCTCACTTTCTTTCATTCCATATACTATATTCTCTTTCTCTCTCTCCCCCTCTCTCTCTCTCTCTCTCCCCCTCTCTCTCCCCCCTCTCTCTTTCTCTCTCTCTCTCCCCCTCTCTCTCTGTCTCTCTCTCTCCCCCTCTCTCTCCTTCGGCGGCTGGCTGGCTCCCGGCAGCAGCATCGAGGTGTGTCAGGGCGCTGGGAGAATTTTAAATGCTCAGGATGAATTGTTTGTGTTTAGAAAGTGGAAATGGGGGGGGGGGGGGGGGGGGTGCAAAGGCTAAGAGACTTGATAAATTGAATGACTGCCAGGGATGCAGAGATGCAAATAGCAACAAAGCCGCCATAAGCAAATGTCTTCCAACTCGTATATGCAGGACCCTCAGAGAAAGTGGGGGTTGGGGTACTGGACATAGTGTATAGAATATAGAGGGGAGGGATGGGATGTGAGATGGGTGAAGGGAAAGTAAGGCAGAGATGGAGGGTTATTAATTTCCCACTATGCAGTATCATCCAGCTGGTAGCTCCCAACCCGTTTTGGGTGTAATGAAAATGGCCTGAGCACAAGATAAATGGTTCATAAAGAGAGACCATTTAGATGCAATGGGGCCTCAATCTGGATGGTGACTAATCGCAACACACACCCCTCCTCCTCTCCTTCTCCCTCCTCCTCTCCTTCTCCGTCTCTTCCTCCCCCTCTCCCTCTCTCCATCTGTAACTTCACCTCCCCTCAGAAGCAGGATTCCACCAACTCTCATTCCACTTTCCCCTGTTATTTCCTCCTCTTCCTTTTCCTCCTCCTCCTTCTTTCTCCCTACTTTTCCCCTCCTTTTCTTCCTTCCTTCTCTTTCTTTATCTCTCTCTCTCACTCTCTCTCTCTCACTCCCTCTCTCCGCTAGCTGTTGACATCCCAATGAATTGTGGCGGGGTCGGAGTTCAAGGCATGCGGAGAATTATCTTGATTTATGCCCGCTCAGAGCCGTTGGCGGCGGGCGGCGGTGCGAGTGCGGCAGGCAGGCAGCAGGCCGGTGGGCTGGCGAGGTGTGTTCCTGCTTTACAGCTCCCCAGTGACAGGGCTACAGCATCGTTTTGCTCCGCTGGAGAAATGGGCTGCCGAGGCACCTGTGATTTTTCCTGCCTCCCCGGCTGAAGGTATATAATATATCTCTAAAGCGCCTAATAAGTTTCTGAAAAACGTGTTTTTAAAGCAAATTGATTCAGATGCTTTACGGGGTGCCCTGGACGGGCCAGGGGAGGGGGGACGAGGGGGGGACGAGGGGGGGGACGAGGGGGGGGGGGGGGGGGCTGGAGAAGATGTTTGAGGTTTGGGGATTCAACACAGGCCTCTATCTCACACACACACACACACACACACAGGCCATTAGCGACACCATGAACCGTCAGCTCTGAGCTGAGAGAGAGTAAAGCTTACCACAAGCTCTAAGCAGACACAAGATTCGGAGTGCTGCGATGTCATTTTTGTTCACAAAAGGGCCGGCACCTTGTAATACGCTCCGGCACTCAACATACTTTTGACTTCCTAAAAATGTAGACACGCCGTATCATTCCTTCCATGGCCGTGTGGGCAGTGATGTTGCTAGGCTATATATAGGCTATTCATCAAAGTAGCCTATTTTGCATTGATAACCAAATATATTCTCAGCGACTGTTCAAACAGTAAACAAAACAACAAGAATCCACCCAAAGGTATTTTCTTTAGAAGAAATAACTAGTTAATCCAGGCCATTGTTAACTGGTAGAACCTACTGTAGCCAACTAGCTAGCCATGGGCTTTTTTACTCCGTGACCAAAACTTGATAAAGTAATATCTTAGCTGGGAATTAATACACAAGCAGCATATCAAACTGGGATAATGTTTTAGGTTACAACAAAATCAAATCAAATCAAATCACATTTATTTATATAGCCCTTCGTACATCAGCTGATATCTCAAAGTGCTGTACAGAAACCCAGCCTTAAACCCCAAACAGCAAGCAATGCAGGTGTAGAAGCAACAAGTAGAATAATATTTTCCAGGACTGACTATTTCACGTCAGTTAAAAAGGCTAGCTAGCTTGCTAGCCAGGCTGCCAGCTAGCTACTACTAGCAAGAGAAGGTGACTGACTCTTCTTTCTTTTCACAAAATGAAAAAACAAAAAATAAAAGCGGTGCTATCGCCCCCTAGTGAATGGGAGTGGGACCGGCGAGGATATCATATTACCAAAAGGTGTCCGCTGCTCCAAAAATACCACTCCACCCACGTGCACGCACGTAGAGCGACAGAGTGAAGATGGTAGCAAACACGAAGTGTACATTGTGATTAGAGTCAGAGCAGATCAGTGACCAGGAAGTAGTCTGGGTCTCGAATCCCTCTACCCTAGCAGTCAGGCAGGCAGGTGTCGACTGCCAGTCGTGCCCCTCTCCCCTTCCCCTATCGCAGGGCATCCCTGGAACCCAGCAGCAACTGTGTGAGTTTGTGTCTGATACTGTGGGACACACTGTGTGTGTACGTGTCTGGCTTGTGTGTGTTTGTGCGTCTGCGTGCACGCGTTTCTCCCTCTATCCTCACATTCATCTAATCCGTATTCCCTCTGAGACACCTACATTCGTGTACACTGGTTATGTGTCTCTCTGAAAATGAGAATGCACATGTCAGATTTATCATGCTTTTAGAGATCAACCGGGGAGCCTATTTCTCACGTGAACCCTGCACCTCTTGGCTGTCAGGACCGTCCAAGCACAGAACCACAGATGTGTGTTGGAGTGGGCTGCCGTGACAGCGTGACACGAAAATGTATTTGTTTGGAGGGTGTAAAACCCAGGGGAGGGGGAGGAGAGGGAGGGGGTAGATCAGATGAGACGCACTACTTTTGATACTGAGGTGATCATATGACACCCCCCACCCCACAAATGAACCCCCTAAAATGACCCCCTAACCCCGTCTTTATACCCAGAATGCAGCACCTGGTCCCAGTGAAACCTTTCATCTAGTTTACCTCTCTCTCCGTGGCGGGGAGTGGCGTGTTACCGTGGTAGCGGTCCGATCTGCTCTGCTCAGGTTACAGGGTCAGAGCATGTGGAGCGCTTCCTATTTTTCTCCCTCACCACTTTTGACAGGAGTCTATTTACTTCCCTCTACGACCCTACGGCGCCACATTGAGACCCAACTTATTGTGGCGGAGAAGAGACAGTGTTAAAAAAGAGGGAGAGAGATGGAGAGGGAGAGAGCTGGAGAGAGAGGGAGAGAGAGATGGAGAGGGAGAGAGATGGAGAGGAAGAGAGATGGAGAGGGAGAGAGAGGGAGAGAGAGATGGAGAGGGAGAGAGAGGGAGAGAGAGATGGAGAGGGAGAGAGATGGAGAGGGAGAGAGAGGGAGAGAGAGGGAGAGAGAGATGGAGAGAGAGGGAGAGGGAGAGAGAGGGAGAGAGAGATGGAGAGAGAGGGAGAGAGGGAGAGAGAGAGGGAGAGAGAGAGGGAGAGAGAGAGATAGAGATGGAGAGGGTGAGGGGAGAGAGATGGAGAGAGAGATGGAGAGGGAGAGAGATGGGGAGAGAGAACAGAGGGGTCTTGGATGCCTCCTCTCTCTGTCTTCTCTCTTAGATGTCTGTTAGTACTGAAGGAATCCAAAGTGCTTATGAAAAACACTGTCTCACTCCTGGAGCAATAACAGGAAAGGAGAGAGGGAGGAGGGAGGAGGGAGAGAGGAGAGAGGAGAGAGGGAGGATGGAGGAGGGAGGAGGGAGAGAGGAGAGAGGAGAGAGGGAGGAGGGAGGAGGGAGGAGGGAGAGAGGAGAGAGGAGAGAGGGAATAGGGAGGAGGAAGAGAGGAGAGAGGAGAGAGGGAGGAGGGAGGAGGGAGAGAGGAGAGAGGGAGGAGGGAGAGAGGAGAGAGGGAGGAGGGAGGAGGGAGAGAGGAGAGAGGGAGGAGAGAGGGAGGAGGGAGGGAGGAGGGAGAGAGGAGAGAGGAGAGCGGGAGGAGGGAGAGAGGGGGAGGGAGAGAGGAGAGAGGGAGGAGGGAGAGAGGAGAGGGGAGGGGAAGGAGGGAGGGATAGAGAGAAAGTGTGAGGGAGGGGGAAAAGAGGACTGCTGAATCAGCACTCCAGTATGGATTTTCAGTTCTCCTCCTTCTCTTCTGAAACAGCCGTCTGGATTGCCAGCCCCGGAACACAACACTCAGACCCAGCCCAACTAAATTAAGTTCCCACTCCTCAAATCTAATTCCTCTTTCTTTTTCCTGGGTATTTTATGAAGAGCATTACATTTACCTTGTCATATAATATCTGCAGAGCTGTGCCTCTAAAGGAATCCCCCCCCCCAAACCCCTACTGCCCCTCCATCCCCTTCACGCCCCCATTCCGCTGCACTAGCCTATAGCCTGTGCTTCGCTGCAGGATCCCCCAGAAGAGACCCATGAATGATGGATAAGGCCTGTATCTCCTCTCCTCTCCACTACAGCCAGTAGACTCCGGCCACTAATCAACCATGCAGCCACACAGGACCAGAGCTATTCATTTCCACAGGACCAGAGATATTCATTTCCACAGGACCAGAGATATTAATTTCCACAGGACCAGAGATATTCATTTCCACAGGACCAGAGCTGTTCATTTCCACAGGACCAGAGCTGTTCATTTCCACAGGACCAGAGCTATTCATTTCCACAGGACCAGAGCTATTCATTTCCACAGGACCAGAGCTATTAATTTCCACAGGACTAGGTCTATTAATTTCCACAGGACCAGAGCTATTCATTTCCACAGGACCAGAGCTATTCATTTCCACAGGACCAGAGCTATTCATTTCCACAGGACCAGAGCTATTCATTTCCACAGGACCAGAGCTATTCATTTCCACAGGACCAGAGCGATTCATTTCCACACGACCAGAGCTATTCATTTCCACAGGACCAGAGCGATTCATTTCCACACGACCAGAGCTATTCATTTCCACAGGACCAGAGCGATTCATTTCCACACGACCAGAGCTATTCATTTCCGGGCTAAAATACCCAGATAGATAAAGCTTTGTGTTGTACAGTACAGTATCAGTATCTCAGTGAAGACACTGATTGAATTACAGGGCATCCCCAGTGACTAGGCGTTGGGTAATTACAGTGTCATTTAAGATGACATTATTATCGGGGTGTCTTCATTAGAATGTGGTTCCCTGTAACTTCACCTCGCCGGTTATACATCCTTATCATAAAGGGAAGTGATTAGGGGAAATAAACTGCCCTCCATTGTCTTCTTTTGTAACAAGGATCGCTGGCTTATTAATGCTTTCTGATATGCCAGCTGCCACAGTGACTCTATGGAGCTAGAGTTTAACCTAGGACCCATGCCCATATTATATATGTACATTTTCTATGTACTTACAAGTTGTCCGTTCTGGTGAGTTTCTCTATCCGCTGTTGGCTGTCTTCATTATTTTGGGAGGAAGACGAGGGAGCATTGTTATACACTATTAGAAAAAAAACAGTTCTATATGGAACCCAAAAGGGTTCTACATGGAATCCAACCAAAAAAGGTTCTTTAAAGGGTTCTCCTATGGGGACAGCTGAAGAACCCTTTGAGGTTCTATACCACCGTTTTTTTTCTAAGAGTGTACAATTATCAGTTACCCATCCATCCATGAATTCTGTTCTCCCTATGCTTTTCTTAGGTGTTGCCCACCTCCCCTCCCACAGAGTCCTGCTGGAGTTGGAGCGGATAGAGGGAAGAAAATAAAAGAGGAGGGATGGATGGAGGGATGTGGTGGCTCAGGGCCAGGGGAGGAGAGGCCTGCCAGAGAGGAGAAGAGCAGCACGAACACACACACCTCCCACCAGGAAACATCATGACTATAAACAGTGGCTGAGCCAGGAGGTCAAAGTTGAGTTGAAACATGATTATTAACCCTGACCATGACAATCAGAAATACACAGACACACACATGCAGGAACACACACATTCGCACACACACACACACAGGGACACACGAACACACTGCAAAACAAACTGTGGAATTTCTACCGGAACTATAAACATTAATTATGTCCTGAAGTGTTTACTGGCCACATGATCTGATTGGCTGTCACTAGGTTCTAATTGATACAGGCTCTAACTGGTGCCCAGGTCTGTTGGTCAGGGCCACACACATAATATACATTATCACTGCAATTAATGGTCGTATAGAATGATCCTACAGTGGAGAGAGCGAAAGAGGGAGACTGAGGGAAAGAGGGAGACTGAGGGAAAGAGGGAGACTGGGGGAAAGAGGGAGACTGAGGGAAAGAGGGAGACTGAGGGAAAGAGGGAGACTGAGGGAAAGAGGGAGACTGAAGGAAAGAGGGAGACTGGGGGAAAGAGGGAGACTGAGGGAAAGAGGGAGACTGAGGGAAAGAGGGAGACTGAGGGAAAGAGGGAGACTGGGGGAAAGAGGGAGACTGAGGGAAAGAGGGAGACTGAGGGAAAGAGGGAGACTGAGGGAAAGAGGGAGACTGAGGGAAAGAGGGAGACTGAGGGAGACTGGGGGAATGAGGGAGACTGAGGGAAAGAGGGAGACTGAGGGAAAGAGGGAGACTGAGGGAAAGAGGGAGACTGAGGGAAAGAGGGAGACTGGGGGAAAGAGGGAGACTGAGGGAAAGAGGGAGACTGAGGGAAAGAGGGAGACTGAGGGAAAGAGGGAGACTGAGGGAAAGAGGGAGACTGAGGGAAAGAGGGAGACTGGGGGAATGAGGGAGACTGAGGGAAAGAGGGAGACTGAGGGAAAGAGGGAGACTGAGGGAAAGAGAGAGACTGAGGGAAAGAGGGAGACTGAGGGAGACTGGGGGAATGAGGGAGACTGAGGGAAAGAGGGAGACTGTGGGAAAGAGGGAGACTGAGGGAAAGAGGGAGACTGAGGGAATGTGGGAGACTGAGGGAATGAGGCTCGTTCCACGAAAATAGTGCTTTTTGCATCCCTTTAATATTTTGAGTAGAAAAAGCCTTTTAAAAGCCTGTCATATTAAATTAAGTGCCTTTTAATATAAACTAAATGGAGAATTTAATCAATTCTTTAAGCTTAAAGCTTTTATGACAGAATGATAAAATGAGGTAAAAACCCCCAAAAAGTTGACAGAGTTTCACTTCTCAAAAGGAAAGAGAGAAACGAGAAAAGGACAGGAGAACCAAGTGAGAGAGGGTGAGGGAAGAGAGAGGCCAAGCAATAGAGAGGGAGAACTGATCACCCGGGTTATGTCAATAACTCTCTTGCCCCAGGGTTGTGTAAATTGATCTTTTACAGTTTCTCCTGGTGACAGCGCCTGTAGCAGCCCAGATAAATCACTGTACCTGTAGCTCTGCTCATTGATTGGTGGGACCTGTGGCAATGAGACCGGCCCCGGCTGGGGAGAGAGAGGAGCCGCTGGGATAAAGAGTTAGCACGGCCAGGGTCAGCTATGGATCTACCTGCCCAGCAGAGGAGAAGGAGCGCTGGGATAAAGAGTTAGCATGGCCAGGGTCAGCTATGGATCTACCTGTCCTAAACCTGAGGGGCTAAACCCAGCTCGCCTCAATAAAACACTGAGCTGCAGAATTCTGATCTGAGCAGCACAGACCAACACAGATAGAAAATGAGCCGAATGGCCCAGTCAAACTCAGCCTTGGCGAGCCAGCCCCAGGCCAAGGTAGCACAGTGTGTCTCAACCCAGCTCAGCCCTGCAATAGAGAGCGACTGAGACATAATGTCTAAATACATGTATAAATACACCTGAAACAGTGGTGGGTTCTCCTATCCTATCATGCTGAAATTACAGCCCCATTGTTGTGTAACGCCAACAAAGCAATTACCCAACACGCTGATTATCTGTGTAGTACTTGACAATTAATCAGCACTTCACTCTGCTACCTACTGTAATTCAGAGGTGTTTTACAGTACAGTAGCCTACTGTTACAGGGTGACTAATACACTGAAACACACACACACTCTCTCTCCTCTCTCTCTCTCGCTCTGTCTCTGTCTCTCCCTCTCTCTCTCTCCCGGTCTGTGGCTGTCTTCAGAGAGGGTAGGGGATCCACAGTGTGTATCAACATGAGTGGGTGGGTGGCTGGTAGACTCTGGCATGTTCTGACTACAGAGCTCCGGAGTTTGTCATCGTTCTAAAGGGGAGCTGTGGAGATGTGTACTGGCTTTGTTGTTGTTGCATCTCTCTCTCTCTCTCTCTCTCTCTCTCTCTCTCTCTCTCTCTCTCTCTCTCTCTCTCTCTCTCTCTCTCTCTCTCACTCACTCACTCACTCACTCACTCTCACACACACACTCAGTTTTACAGTGGGTACCAATAGAGTGCATCTTTGAAACTCTGAATGAACCGCTCAGTGTGTCAGAGCCACAGGCGTCAACACTTTAAAAAATATTTTGGGGGGCGGGACACTGATAATGGTGCCAGCTTCTCCCAACCAGGATAAGAAATTGGTGAGAAGCCTGGCTCTCTGCCTCTGCTCTCCCCAGGGCTGTTTGTGTGCTGTGTGCATGTATGCGTGCGTGTGTGTGTGTGTGTGTGTGTGTGTGTGTGTGTGTGTGTGTGTGTGTGTGTGTGTGTGTGTGTGTGTGTGTGTGTGTGTGTTTGTTATTTATATAGTTTGCCAGTACATCTGCATATGGTTGAAACTGTGCCATCCATTGTGTTTAACAGTCTTACCATGTGTGTGTTCACAGCTCCCAGGTGAGTGGCTTTCTGTTCTGACCATTGATCGCTCAGGAGGAGGGCTTGAACAATCCCATTATCTGGTTTGATCCGGTTTAACCTCTCCACATCCCCATGTCCCCACCTGTGACAACCTCTAATGTGTGTATGCACGTGTCCTCGTGTGTGTGCATTTGTACGTGCCCACCAGATCTGTGTATGTGCAGTGCAGTCCATGTCAGTGTGAGGACCAGGCAGGAGAAGCAGGAGAAGCATTACCTCATAGCTGTCCTGCTGTGGGGGACTAAGGAGAGGGGGTCTGTACGTGGGAACTGATGGGGGAACAAAGGCCAAGCCCACCCCTGCCCACCCCAGACCAACCTCACCCTGCCCAGGCCTCCCAACCATACAGCCTCACAACAAAAGGGGGGTCGTAGGCTCTTAATTCCCAGGCAACGATATAAATTGTGCCACAGCTTCAGGAACAAGGCAGGAATGAATGGGGGTGAAAACAGAATGGGAGAAAAATGTTCAAAAGTCATAAAAGGGGTGATGGCATACAGAGGCTGGGTGAGGCCGGGTGAGGCAGGGGCCTTTTGTATGGTGGTGGGGGAGAAGGGGGAGGCAGGGAGGGGAGGTGGGGGAAGAACGACAAAGACCAGGTCAGCCGCAGTCACAGGGGTCAAATAGCCCCCTCCCATGAGAGGGAACACTTTTCTAGGCCCTGACAGAAACTCTCCTAAGGTCCGTAGATCAGGGAGGACAGAAACTCTCCTAAGGTCAGTAGATCAGGGAGGACAGAAACTCTCCTAAGGTCAGTAGATCAGGGAGGACAGAAACTCTCCTAAGGTCAGTAGATCAGGGAGGACAGAAACTCTCCTAAGGTCAGTAGATCAGGGAGGACAGAAACTCTCCTAAGGTCAGTAGATCAGGGAGGACAGAAACTCTCCTAAGGTCAGTAGATCAGGGAGGACAGAAACTCTCCTAAGGTCAGTAGATCAGGGAGGACAGAAACTCTCCTACGGTCAGTAGATCAGGGAGGACAGAAACTCTCCTACAGTCAGTAGATCAGGGAGGACAGAAACTCTCCTACGGTCAGTAGATCAGGGAGGACAGAAACTCTCCTAAGGTCAGTAGATCAGGGAGGACAGAAACTCTCCTAAGGTCGGTAGATCAGGGAGGACAGAAACTCTCCTAAGGTCGGTAGATCAGGGAGGACAGAAACTCTCCTAAGGTCAGTAGATCAGGGAGGACAGAAACACACACACATCATTCATCTCATCCCAGATCTAAAACACCCACACTTTGGGAATTCCTGCTATCTGTCTGTCTGTCTGTCTGTCTGTCTGTCTGTCTGTCTGTCTGTCTGTCTGTCTGTCTGTCTGTCTGTCTGTCTGTCTGTCTGTCTGTCTGTCTGTCTGTCTGTGGTGTACCTCAGTATACTTGTCTCTCTGAGAGCAGTCCCAGCAGCATCACTAACCCTACCCCACTAGCCCGTGCTCAGGAGAGTGTCAGTGCACTGAGCAGAGTGCAGGATAATTGGAGGGCCATTTTATCTATCTAGTGTCTGTGCCACTCCAGCGCCCGGGTCACAGGCAGGGGAGCCCCAGTAAAAACACTAGCTCAACAGTTACCAATCATTTCTATCCTAGCAGAAGAAAAGGCCCAGTGGGGCCAGCGCCCTGTGAGGGCCCCTTAAGGGCCACGTCCTGCACAGCTACAAAGACACCGCAGGTCTGACCAGAGGGTCAGGGTCCACGCTCAGGAACAATTAGAAATGCTTTACTCACTCTCTCCTGTCTCTTTCTCTATTTTTGTGCCTCTGTCTCCCTCTTTCTCTCTCTCTCTTAATTTTCCCCCTATTCTCTCTCTCATTCTTACTCACTGTGTCATTCAATTTCTCAATCTTTCTCTCTCTCTCCCTCTCTCTCTCTCCCTCTCTCTCTCTCCCTCTCTCTCTCTCTCTCTCCCTCTCTCTATCTCCCTCTCTCTCTCTCTCTCTCTCTCTCCCTCTCTCTCTCTCCCTCTCTCCCTCTCTCTCTCTTTCTCTCTCTCTCTCTCTCTCTCTCCCTCTCTCTCTCTCTCTCCCTCTCTCTCTCCTCTGTAGATTGATGCTCCACAGTCTGAGATGGCCCCAGTCATGCAGAACGGTATACATTTACTTTTCATTTTCAAACAGGTTGAACAAAAGGGTTCCTGATCACAAAGCAACGAGGGCCCTCATAGATGTTCTTACTATTGAAACGGGTTCAATTGAAACGGAATTTGTAGTTCATTTTCACCTGTTGTATTATTATAACAACAAATACTTAAGAACTACTCTTTTCAAATCCATTTCTACTGGACTGGGGTTCGCTTTTTTTTTCCTTCTTTGTTTTAGATTTTTTTCTTTCTTTCTTTGTTTTCTACGGCCCTGTTTTTCCCCTCCATCTTCCTCAGCGTGTACTGTAGCTGTATGTTCTCTGGAATGCAATTAGGCCACCTAAATTAAGTGGTAATGGAGATCCTGGGCTACAAACGGTGGTTGCCCAGGCAACGCCTGCTCACAACTCTGCCTGCAGTAGTTTTGTCACTTTATCTGCAAAATGCACAATTGAGCCTTAAACCAGGTGGGGGGGGGGGGGGGGGACAGCTGCGCGCTAGGCGCTTCTCAGTGTCGTGTTTTAATACAGCCGGTCTTCAAATAGTATTCCGTTAACCCTCTAATACCACATGACAGGTGCGTGTGGGTGAACGGGAGACAGAGGAAAGAGAAGATTTTTTAGAAAGGCCTTCATAAAATGACCCATTTTACGTTTGGCTTTGTTTGGAAATAACCGCCCAGTATGTTGAAGTATGAGTGACAAGGAAGGAGTAGGATTTTGGAAGAGGACCATCCCTGCTGTACTCGGTGGAGAAGTGGTGGATGACAAACTGTCGAAACGCTCTCTTATGCAGAACCATATGTAGCTGCATCTGATTTCGCCGTTCAAGCGTGGATGGAATTGGAATAAGTGGCATATGTATTAAACATAGTCCGTTGTTGAATCTAACCTTATCAATAAGCTGCTTTTCCTGGGCCAATACAATGCTATTTCAGATTGCTTGGCATGTAGTGACATGAAATAAATAGTATTTGAGAGTTTATTAGGCTACATGCTGGCTTGTTCTAACAGGTTCTGTATGCTCAGAGGCTCTGGCAGTGTCCTGTAGTTGAGCTATGTGATCAATGGGAGATCTGACTGAGGATTTGAGTTACACACACACACACACACACACACACACACACACACACTCCGGAGTTAGACCGAACACACACACACACACACACACACACACAACCAGATCTGAAAGGATTGAGCCCTGGGTCTTCCAGAAGTTAGGTTGTTCAGGTGGGACACACAGCCGTCTGCAGTTTGGGTCGCCCAGGTGCTGTGTGTTTTGGTCCGGACACACACACACACACACACACACACACACACACACACACACACACACACAGGAATGCATAGTGAATAGGACACACAGGTAGTGTGTGAACTTCTGATTGTGGCTTTGCCAATATATTATGGGATGAAAAAGGAGGTGAGGGTACGGCCGTATGGCACACGTGTCCTAAAAGCCTTCCTTCACTCACAGATGAAGGAAGGAACACCCCTTCTCCTTCTCCAGAATGCCCTTTAGACTATGGGTGCGTAAGCAAAAATATCTCTGATGGAATCCACATGTTGGAAAGAGACTGTTCTCTCTCTTTTCTTTTGTAATGTGTACTATGAATAAATAGCTTGGGCTGAAGGGTATCACATTTGTGGAATAACACTGACATGGCACCAGTTTGAAAGGCTGGATGTTGGATGTTGATACTGTGTGGAGTTCTAGAAGGAATGAATAAGGCTGAAGGAAAACCTAACGCTCATTTCTTAGTGTTCCTTCAGATGTCTTCTAACAGATTGCTGTCCGTGTTGAGGGGGATGTGGGGTGGAAATAGCGATGTGTAACATTTAACACTTGTCTGTCTGTGGCATTCTTCTCACATTGATAAAAGAGAGAAATAACAACACCTGTTAATGGGTTGTGTGTTAGCGTGTGATGTTTGCAGGCAGCTATAAGGTCAATTCCATCTCAATTCAGGAATCAGTTCAGGAATCAATTCGGGAATCAATTCAGGAATCTCAGGATATTCATTTTAATTCCATTCCAAAATGAAGGTTGCCTTTTATTTTCAGTTATGATTTTCCATTTCTTGAATTTGGATTTAAATATACTGCCTTTTTCAAATCAAAATGGACTTGGAACCCAATCCTGGTGCCCACCGTTCTGTTTGATTGACTCCACTGCAGCAGGTGGCTGTGTACCTGCCTGAGCAGAGACTGATGGAGGGGGAGGAGGGGGGAATGAGTGGCACAGCAGCCAGGAAGTGTGGCCAAGGTGTGTTGTCGGAGTTCACCCCGCACGGAGAGGAAGAGAGGGTTCTGCTGGATGGAACATCAAACCGCTTCATCACCATGGCAGCAGCCAACCACGGCAGCCCACGCCAAGTGGCTTGGCACAGCAATCCCACAATCCTTCACAGCAGAACCCAGCAGACTGCAGTGCATTCCTCCAGTGGTGGAAGTGGGGCATTTTGTCTACACACGGTGGGTTCTGATTGGTGTGACGGAGCGAATGGAATGCTTCACTTCAAAGGAGGATGAAACCCACCTAGGTTTCAGGCTGGCCGCCCCATACGTGTTGAAATCACTAATAAGGGCTAGCATTAGAAACATGGCATTTGGTCCACTGTCTCTTCAAGGAAACCCCATCGTTGATTTGAATCCTTCTCCAGTTTGGCCTGAAAGGAAACCTGTGTTGGTTGAGTATTTTGTTCATGAATATTTATATTGTGAGAGGCCTGGAGGTATTTTCGATTGACCAATTGCAGGTTATGAGCATGAGATGTGGTTGTTCCAACATCCTCAGACCGTGTTGTTTACTCTACTTTAATATTGTTCTTTAAGTACTGACACAAAATGGATTTACATGTAGGAGATGATCTGCGAACCAAAAACCTTCTGACCCTCTATTAGATTGACATTTGCATTCTGCTTTTTATCACTTTATCCTTAGTTTGACTTCATAGGCTACAGAATGCAGCAGGATTTCACAGCATTGGTCAGTTCTATGCAGATCATGAATGATTGTTTGATGAAACAAAATAAAAGTGGGATGAAAGTGAGCCGACATGAGTGTGTAGAGGAGCACATCTCAGCCCCCTCATGGAGGGGTGTGTGTAGGAGCACATCTCAGCCCCCTCATGGAGGGGTGTGTGTAGAGGAGCACATCTCAGCCCCCTCATGGAGGCTTGTGTGTAGGAGCACATCTCAGCCCCCTCATGGAGGGGTGTGTGTAGGAGCACATCTCAGCCCCCTCATGGAGTGGTGTGTGTAGGAGCACATCTCAGCCCCCTCATGGAGGGGTGTGTGTAGGAGCAAAAGGTCTTGGAGGTGTCGTCATGTGTGTGTGTTAAAACGGTACGGAGGTGCTGCAGCTGGCCGTTCCACAGGAGCCTTTTTACCAGCCATTTACGGGCCAGTTTATTAGACACTAAGAGTAACAGAGCACATTTATAATCTAATGTTATCCATTATGAGTGTTGAACTGGGCCAGCCTCACACTCTACACACACACTGGGGTCACTACACACTCTACACACACACTGTGGTCACTACACACTCTACACACACTGTGATCACTACACACTCTACACACACTGGGGTCACTACACACTCTACACACACACTGTGGTCACTACACACTTTACACACACTGTGGTCACTACACAATCTACACACACTGTGGTCACTACACACTCTACACACACACTGGGGTCACTAGAGCTGCTGCTGGCCACTGTTTGTATTAGTTCAGCACCTAACACTGTAACAGATTACAGCTGTAGTCATCTCTTACTCTCTGAGTTGGCCAGACAGTATTATGGCAATGTAAGAGGAGCTTCTAATGGTGACTTATTAAGTCCCCGGGCTGACTCCCCCTCACACACATGTACATTGTGTAGTTGGAGGCTGTGGGAAACAACACTAGGCTGTGGGGTGATTAACTGTACCTGTGGGGGTGTCATCGTCTTCAGTCTCCATCAGGCTTGGTAGCTTTGTCTTAGTCATGGAGGCAGCTTGGGGAACACAGTCGATCATCACCTTGCTTACACATCATACACATTGGTATGTATTCACTCCATGTATGCATACATACAGTACACTCAGTTTGCACACACAACGGTAACTATTTTCACACACATTCACATGCAAGAGATGTGCCAATCAGGTACCAACTCTCTCTCTCTCTCTCTCTCTCTCTCTCTCTCTCTCTCTCTCTCTCTCTCTCTCTCGCTCCCTCTCTCTCTCTCTCGCTCCCTCTCTCTCTCTCTTTCTCTCTCGCTCCCTCCCTCTCTCTCTCTCTCGCTCCCTCTCTCTCTCTCTCGCTCCCTCTCTCTCTCTCTCGCTCTCTCCCTCTCTCTCTGTCTTCTCATCTGTTCCCCACACCTCTTCTCTCACACCATGGGCCACAGAAACACACAGTCGACATTTAACATTGATACAGCCTCTCTGAGGAAGAGTACAGTACAGAGCAGAAATCTCAGTTTTACCCTGCCATGCAATCTCACCTTTAACCTGCCATACAATCTCAATTTTAACCTGCCATACAATCTCAGTTTTAACCTGCCATACAATCTCAGTTTTAACCTGCCATACAATCTCAGTTTTAACCTGCCATACAATCTCAGCTTTAACCTGCCATACAATCTCAGTTTTAACCTGCCATACAATCTCAGCTTTAACCTGCCATACAATCTCAGCTTTAACCTGCCATACAATCTCAGTTTTAACCTGCCATACAATCTCAGCTTCATCCTGCCATACAATCTCAGTTTAACCTGCCATACAATCTCAGTTTTAACCTGCCATACAATCTCAGCTTTAACCTGCCATACAATCTCAGTTTAACCTGCCATACAATCTCAGTTTTAACCTGCCATACAATCTCAGCTTTAACCTGCCATACAATCTCAGCTTCATCCTGCCATAAAATCTCAGTTTAACCTGCCATACAATCTCAGCTTTATCCTGCCATACAATCTCAGTTTAACCTGCCATACAATCTCAGCCTCAACCTGCCATACAGTCTCAGTTTTAACCTGCCATACAATCTCAGTTTTAACCTGCCATACAATCTCAGTTTAACCTGCCATACAATCTCAGTTTTAACCTGCCATACAATCTCAGTCTCAACCTGCCATACAAACTCAGTTTAACCTGCCATACAATCTCAGTTTAACCTGCCATACAATCTCAGCCTCAACCTGCCATACAATCTCAGCCTTAACCTGCCATACAATCTCAGTTTTAATCTGCCATACAATCTCAGCTTTAACCTGCCATACAATCTCAGCCTTAACCTGCCATACAATCTCAGTTTTAACCTGCCATACAATCTCAGTTTTAACCTGCCATACAATCTCAGTTTTAATCTGCCATACAATCTCAGTTTTAACCTGCCATACAATCTCAGCCTCAACCTGCCATACAATCTCAGCTTTAACCTGCCATACAATCTCAGTTTTAACCTGCCATACAATCTCAGCCTCAACCTGCCATACAATCTCAGCTTTATCCTGCCATACAATCTCAGTTTAACCTGCCATACAATCTCAGCCTCAACCTGCCATACAATCTCAGCTTTAACCTGCCATACAATCTTAGTTTTAACCTGCCATACAATCTCAGCCTCAACCTGCCATACAATCTCAGCTTTAACCTGCCATACAATCTCAGTTTTAACCTGCCATACAATCTCAGCTTTAACCTGCCATACAATCTCAGTTTAACCTGCCATACAATCTCAGTTTTAACCTGCCATACAATCTCAGCTTTATCCTGCCATACAATCTCAGTTTAACCTGCCATACAATCTCAGTTTTAACCTGCCATACAATCTCAGTTTAACCTGCCATACAATCTCAGCTTTAACCTGCCATACAATCTCAGCTTTAACCTGCCATACAATCTCAGTTTAACCTGCCTTATAATCTCAGTTTTAACCTGCCATACAATCTCAGCTTTAACCTGCCATACAATCTCAGTTTAACCTGCTTTATAATCTCAGTTTTAACCTGCCATACAATCTCAGCCTTAACCTGCCATACAATCTCAGCCTTAACCTGCCATACAATCTCAGCCTTAACTTGCCATACAATCTCAGCCTTAACCTGCCCTATAATCTCAATTTTAATATGCTATACAATCTCCTCTTTTATTAGGAAAAATGCATAATTAATTATACATCAGTCATTGCTATCCTGCCAACCGATACTGTTACTTTGACACTCAACAATACTGTCAACATCTTCATACACAGGAGACCAGGGGGGTTTGCTGTGAAAGAGGGAGAGCAGGAGGTAGGAGTGGGGGAATAAGACGATGAAGCTCTCTCCACTTTGGCCAAGGGCTGCTAAATAATGAATGGCTGGTTGAAGCGTTGGCAGTTTGAAATGTAAATGTGACGGATGGAGGTGTGTGTGACGCTGTCACTGGTGGCCAGCACAGAGAGAGAGAGAGATGTGACTAGAATGGAAATGTGTCCTCCTCTCTCTCTCCCAGATGGATGTAGAGGTGGACAGAGAGAGAGAGAGAGAGAGAGAGAGAAAGGGAGAGTGGGAGGAGAGAGAGGGGGGAGAGAGGAGACCATTATCTCAGCTTTGACCTGAGAGGCTTTCAAGTGCATGAAGGGGAGAGAGGGAGGGTGAGAGAGAGAGAGACAGAGAGAGAGTAAGAGATAGCCTTGTCTGACTGTTCCTAAGAGAGAGAAGAAACAGAATGTGATACCTGCTAGATAGAGAGAGAGCGAGAGACAGAGAGAGAGAGTAAGAGATAGCCTTGTCTGGCTGTGCCTAAGAGAGAGGAAGAAACAGAATGCGATACCTGCTAGATAGAGAGTGAGAGAGGAGATAGAGAGAGATACATTTGTACATTGTTATAACACTATATATACATAATATGACATTTGTAAAATCTTTATTGTTTTGAAACTTCTGTATGTGTAATGTTTAATGTTAATTTTTATTGTTTATTTCACTTTTGTGTATTATCTACCTCACTTGCTTTGGCAATGTTAACACACGTTTCCCATGCCAATAAAGCCCCTTGAATTTAATTGAGATTGAGATAGACAGAGAGAGAGAGAGTTCACAAAATTGAGACTCTGCATGCAGAATTCTGCAAAAATATCCTTTGTGTACAACGTAAAACACCAAATAACGCATGCAGAGCAGAATTAGGCCAATACCCGCTAATTAACAAAATCCAGAAAAGAGCCATTACATTCATCAACCACCTAAAAGGAAATGATTCCCAAACCTTCCATAACAAAGCCATCCCCTACAGAGAGATGAACCTGGAGAAGAGTCCCCTAAGCAAGCTGGTCCTGGGGCTCTGTTCACAAACACAAACAGACCCCACAGAGCCCCAGGACAGCAACACAATTAGACCCAACCAAATCATGAGAAAACAAAAAGATAATTACTTGACGCAATGGAAAGAACTAACAAAAAAACAGGGCAAATTATAATGCTATTTGTCCTTAAACAGAGAGTACACAGTGGCAGAATACCTGACCACTGTGACTGACCCAAACTTAAGGAAAGCTTTGACTATGTACAGACTCAGTGAGCATAGCCTTGCTATTGAGAAAGGCCACCGTAGGCAGACCTGGCTCTCAAGACAAGACAGGCTATGTGCACACTGCCCACAAAATGAGGTGGAAACTGAGCTGCACTTCCTAACCTCCTGTCCAATGTATGACCATATTAGAGACACATATTTCCCTCAGATTACACAGATCAACAAATAATTTGAAAACAAACCCAATTTTGATAAACTCCCATGTCTACTGGGTGAAATTCCACAGTGTTCCATCGCAGCAGCAAGATTTGTGACCTGTTGCCGCGAGAAAAGGGCAACCAGTGAAGAACAAACACCACTGTA
Source organism: Oncorhynchus mykiss (assembly GCF_057628025.1). NCBI lineage: Eukaryota > Metazoa > Chordata > Actinopteri > Salmoniformes > Salmonidae > Oncorhynchus > Oncorhynchus mykiss. Next base: position 25,106,072 of record NC_143039.1, read on the forward strand.
AATACAACCCATATTTATGCTTATTTATTTTCTCTTTTGTGCTTTAACAATTTGTACATCGTTACAACACTGTATACAGACATAACATGACATTTGACATGTCTTTATTCTTTTGGAGTGTAATGTTTACTGTTCATTTTATTGTTTATTTCAATTTTGTTTATTATCTGCTTCACATCATTTGACAATGTTAACACATGTTTCCCATGCCAATAAAAACATTGAATTGAGAGAGGGAGGGAGGGAGAGAGAGAGAGAGAGACAGACGGACGGACAGACAGATGGACGGACGGACGGACGGACGGAGAACAGGGTGATGGGGCTCTCACCTCCTCTTCAGATATATAACCTATAAAGTAGTACATTAGTACATTCCAATACATTTCATGCATGTCAACCAGGGCTAATAAAAGGCTGCTACGTTGCTTGACGCAGACCCTTGGGGCCAGGGACTGAGGTGACTGTGAAGGGTGATTCTTCCCCTCTTCTCTCTCCCCTTCCCCCTCTTCCCCCTGAGTCCAGGGGCACCCCCATATCCCAGAAAGCTTTGCAGAGGGAGCGTCAGGGTAGCCGCCCCAGACGCCACAACTCCCATCCTTCATTTTCTCTAGTTTCAGAAAAGACAGGAGAAATTCCCCCAAGAAAGATCTGGGGGGTCATACCTATCAAGGACAGTAGAGAGCGAAGGAGAGAGAAGGAGAGAGAGGAGCAAGGGACACGGTATTAAGAGAGAGAACATCTACTGTCTAAAGATGAGGACGTATCCACTCATACTCTGTCTGAGCAAGTATCCAGCAGCTGCTCATAGCATCCCTCAGATGGTTAGCACACAATGATAAACCTGGTATGAGACACACACACACACAGACACACACAGACATGGCCGGGTGGAGGTGTTTGTGTCAGATTGCTAGACTCCCTAGAACGCTGCTTGTCACTCTCCCCTCAGACCATCTGGACTTCTGGATGAGCTGTGCAAACACCCTGCCTCTTCCCCCTTCTTCTTCCTTCACTCCAGTGACTTCCTCTTTTTCTCTCTCTCCTTCTCTCTCCTTCTCTCCCTCTCCTTTCTTCCTTCCTACCTCTTTTTCCTCCCTCCCTTGCTCCATACCTTGACTCCTTCACTCTCTCCCTTACTACCTCCTCTCCCTCCTTCCCACTAATCCTCTCTCTCTCTCTCTCTCTCTCTCTCTCTCTCTCTCTCTCTCTCTCTCTCCCTCCCTCCCTCCCTCCCTCCCTCCCTCCCTCCATCTTGCCATCCCTCAGCAGTTTAGTCTTCAGCGGAGCCTCGTCAGGCGTTGTCTCATGTGTGGCCAGCTGGCATGTCCCCTCCCAGGGTCCTCTCTGCTCCGTACTGCCATGGCTACTCAGCTCCAATGCCATATGCCACAGCTGACCTCCACTACACTGAAGCAGCACTACAGCCCGATGCCACAGCACTTTCTAATGAGTCACAGTCTAACACTCTGTAACAGGGTGCCCCAACTGGCGACCTGCTGAGGTTTTATTTGGTCCCAAGTTTCCTGAGCAAAACACATACAAAGACATAAACTACTGTAGCCCTATGAAATCAGCTCCAAGTGATTTTAATTGAGGAAATCTGTTCCTAAGTATTCCCACGCACAATAGAGCGACGTTATCAAATCAAATTGTATTAGTCACATGCGCCAAATACAGCAGGTGTGGACCTAACAGTGAAATGCTTACTTACAAGCCCCTAACCAACAATGCAGTTTAAAAAAAAACACGGATAAGAATAAGAAATTAAAGTTGCCATACCAGGCAGTGATACAACCAGTCATGCTCTCGATGGTGCAATTGTAGAAACTTTTGAGGATGTCAAATCTTTTCAGTCTTCTAAGGGGGAATATGTTTTGTCGTGCCCTCTTCACGACTGTCTTGGTGTGCTTGGACCATGTTAGTTTGTTGGTGATGTGGACACCAAGGAACTTGAAGCTCTCAACCTGCTCCACAGCAGCTCCGTCGATGAGAATGGGGGCTCAGTCCTCTTTTTTCTGTAGTTCACAATTATCTCCTTTGTCTTGATTACGTTGAGGGATAGGTTATTGTCCTGGTACCACATGGCCACGTCTCTGACCTCCTCCCGATAGGCTGTCTCGTCGTTGTCGGTGATCAGGTTAAACCACTGTTGTGTAATTGGCAAACTTAATGATGGTGTTGGAGTCGTGCTTGGCCATGCAGTCATGAGTGAACAGGGAGTACAGGAGGGGACTGAGCACGCACCCCTGAGGGGCCCCTGTGTTGAGGATCAGCAGTGGTGGATGTGTTGTTACCTACCCTTACCACCTGGGGGTGGCCCGTCAGGAAGTCCAGTATCCAGTTGCAGAGGGAGGTGTTTAGTCCCCGGGTCCTTGGCTTATTGATGAGCTTTGAGGGCAATACAGTGTTGAAAACTGATCTGTAGTCAATGAATATCATTCTCACATAGGTGTTTGTTTTGTCCAGGTGGGAAAGGGAAGTGTGGAGTGCAATAGAGATTGCATCATCTATGGATCTGTTGGGGCGGTATACAAATTGGAGTGGGTCTAGGGTTTCTGGGATAATGGCGTTGATGTGAGCCATGACCAGCCTTTCAAAGCACTTCATGGCTACAAACGTGAGTGCTATGGGGTGGTAGTCATTTAGGTAGGTTACCTTGGTGTTCTTAGGCACAGTTTTACCCTGCCATTAGTGTTCTTAGACACTATGGTGGCCTGCTTAAAACATGTTGGTATTACAGACTCGGACAGGGAGAGGTTAAAAATGTCAGTGAAGACACTTGCCAGTTGGTCAGCGCATGCTCGCAGTACACGTCCTGGTAATCCTTCTGGCCCTGCAGTCTTGTGAATGTTGACCTGTTTAAAGGACAGAAAGACAGATCACACAGTCTTTCCGAACAGCTGGTGCTCTCATGCGTGTTTCGGTTTTATTTGCCTCGAAGCGAGCATAGAAGTAGTTTAGCTCATCTGGTAGGCTTGTGTCACTGGACAGCTCTCGGCTGTGCTTCCCTTTGTGGTCTGTCATGGTTTGCAAGCCCTGCCACATCCGACGAGCGTCAGAGCCGGCGTAGTGCGATTTGATCTCAGTCCTGTATTGACGCTTTGCCTGTTTGATGGTTCGTCGGAGGGCCTTGCGGGATTGTAAGCATGGTTTAAAATTATTATGTTTTAGTCAAATATTATATGTTCTTGGGGTGAATTTGCAGTGTACAAATTATTTGTAATTATGTCCCTTCCCCCCGAGCATCCACTCAAGAAAAAATGGGCTCGCGGCGGATTCTAGTTGATGATGCATGCTGTATGGGCTGTGAATGATGCTCAACTGCACTTACTCAATGGCTCGTTTGAATAGTTAAGGAATGCATCCTTCCTTGGATATCTCTTCACCTCCTTTAGAAATGCAGCCTTTCTCCATTCATTCCCTATATTATCAGGGCTGGCAAAGTGGCCATCATATTCCCTTCTGAAATAGGAACGTTGGGTTCTGTGTATTTTCTGTTCCCACATACCATAGGAGAGCCTGAATTGCTGTAGCTACTGATTGAGAAGTCAATGTAACTCCACGACAGTGGATTGGCTAACTACCAGACCCAGAGGGGGGGCTGCAGGAGGCTATGTCTGATGTGTGGCTGCTGGCAGAGCTCAGGCACTGTACCCAGGGCGAGTGGCATTACTGCAGATTAAGGCCCCACGCTTGGCAGCATGTTTTTGTGTGTTTGTTTGTGTGTGTGTGTGTGTGTGTGTGTGTGTGTGTGTGTGTGTGTGTGTGTGTGTGTGTGTGTGTGTGTGTGTGTGTGTGTGTGTGTGTGTGTGTGTGTGTGCGTGCGTGCGGGTGCGCGTGCGTGCGTGCGTGTGTGTGTGTGTGTGTGTGCGTGCGTGTGCGTGTGTGTGTGTGTGTTTATGTGTGTGCCTGTGTGCCTTTGTGTGCTTGCTCCACTGGACAGCAATGTTCTAAAGCATGTGGAGCAGTGGTCACACTTCTCCTCTCAGGAGGACAGTAATTCTATTTTGGATGTTTTGAGGGGCTAACACAGTGTGCAGTCTGCAGGGAGAGGACCTGGAGGATATGCCAGGGATAGGTAGGACTGGGGCAGTGGGGGGATTGGTAAAAATCTGTCCTTCTACCCCTGAACAAAGCAGTTAACCCACTGTTCCTAAGCTGTCACTGAAAATAAGAATTTGTTCTTAACTGACTTGCCTGGTTAAATAAAGGTGTCACAACACACCACTATACACTGCTGTTGGCGTCCTTCCAGCTGGCATAGTTTGATACTGACTCTGATACTACCCTGTTCAGCTCTACTGGAATTCCAGCACACATACATATGTTGCTATTACAGTTTTTAACAGTCACTTTTGCACTCATTTCAGATCCTTGTGGTCATTTTTCAAAACTCTAGTCACAAAACTGAAAGCGGTCATCACTTGTAACACAGGCTGTCCAATGTTCAAAACATTGCAGTGACCATTCATATATTTAAAGAAACCTTGCACTTGCAGAATCATTGGTTCAAATAACTGAAATACCATAGGAACATTCATTTAGATCACCCACACACAAGATACCAATAGTTTCACTGTGTAGTTGTTCATACAATCATTAAATATTGTAGTATAAAATATGTAATACGTTTCATTATGCTACTACACATAAATACATCACTGTAAAATGACTAGTAGTGAGAATACTACAGACACAGTGGAATCATTGAAACAAATCTGAAATTTATTGATGAAATACAATAAAATCAAAAAAAGAAAAAAACTACAGTAAAAAGTCAACTGCAGTGTTCCTCACCTGGTTTACTGTAAAACATCACTGCAGTGTTCCTCACCTGGCTTACTGTAAAACATCACTGCAGTGTTCCTCACCTGGCTTACTGTAAAACATCACTGCAGTGTTCCTCACCTGGCTTACTGTAAAACATCACTGCAGTGTTCCTCACCTGGCTTACTGTAAAACATCACTGCAGTGTTCCTCACCTGGCTTACTGTAAAACATCACTGCAGTGTTCCTCACCTGGATTACTGTAAAACATCACTGCAGTGTTCCTCACCTAGCTTACTGTAAAACATCACTGCAGTGTTCCTCACCTGGTTTACTGTAAAACATCACTGCAGTGTTCCTCACCTAGCTTACTGTAAAACATCACTGCAGTGTGCCTCACCTGGCTTACTGTAAAAAGCAAAACAAAGGATTGATTACTGTACTTCTATATTTCCTTCAACTCTGTCTTGTGGATTTGGCCACAGGTTCTCATCCACATCACAATGGATGTTTTCATTGGCCAAACATCTTGGGAAGAATATTCTGGCACGGTGAATCCAGGCCTGACACTGGTCTGCCGTGATGTCATTGCATGCGTCATCTATGGCCTAGAGAAAGGTGGCTTGTTCATATACCTTCCACCTCCATATGGAGAACAATTCCTCAATCGGGTTAAGGAAAGGAGAGTATGGGGGTAAGTACAGGGTGGTAAATTGTGGATGGGCCTGAAACCATGCTTGAGCATGGTGGAACCTGACATTATCCCACACAATGTTATAGGTCATGCCATCAGCTCTACAGACCTGATTTGGTTCATCAAGGAAGATTACATTCGAACAGTGAATCATGTGGCTGCCTGCAACTCTATATATAGAGTATATAGAGTAGAGAGCTTTAGATGTTGTTCAACCAAACATTAGAACAGGCAAGATGAGTAATCTAAGCAACTTTGACCATGGTATGATTGTTGATGCCACACATGGTGATTCTAGCATCTCAGAAACAGCTGCCTTCCTGGGATTTTTACACACTACAGTCTCTTAACGTACAACACCGTAAATAATTCAGGCTGTTGTGGAGGCAAAAGGGGGTCCTACCCTGTACTAGATAGGTGTACCTAATAAAGAGTGTACAGTAATGTCAAATCTGAAAACATAGTCTGGAGAAGTGGTACATGAGACCATAGAAACAGTGTCTGATAAAGAATGATGATGAAATATTACATTCACAGATAATGTAGTCCAATTGGTTCATGTTAAATGGTAATTGGTGTCAATGGATCTCGTTATCCTGAAACTTTCATGATCTAAACATGGAATATTGTTTGTCAGTTTCCATAAAACTGCATTAAGAGTAATGCAACAGTTACTCATCATTTTGAGCAGTTGTATCAATAGATAGTTAGATCATTGTAATGAAATGAATAGACAGTCATCTCAGATGTAATGAAATGAATAGACAGTCATCTCAGATGTAATGAAATGAATAGACAGTCATCTCAGATGTAATGTGTGAATAGACAGTCATCTCAGATGTAATGTGTGAATAGACAGTCATCTCAGATGTAATGAAATGAATAGACAGTCATCTCAGATGTAATGTGTGAATAGACAGTCATCTCAGATGTAATGTGTGAATAGACAGTCATCTCAGATGTAATGTGTGAATAGACAGTCATCTCAGATGTAATGTGTGAATAGACAGTCATCTCAGATGTAATGTGTGAATAGACAGTCATCTCAGATGTAATGTGTGAATAGACAGTCATCTCAGATGTAATGTGTGAATAGACAGTCATCTCAGATGTAATGTGTGAATAGACAGTCATCTCAGATGTAATGTGTGAATAGACAGTCATCTCAGATGTAATGTGTGAATAGACAGTCATCTCAGATGTAATGTGTGAATAGACAGTCATCTCAGATGTAATGTGTGAATAGACAGTCATCTCAGATGTAATGTGTGAATAGACAGTCATCTCAGATGTAATGTGTGAATAGACAGTCATCTCAGATGTAATGTGTGAATAGACAGTCATCTCAGATGTAATGTGTGAATAGACAGTCATCTCAGATGTAATGTGTGAATAGACAGTCATCTCAGATGTAATGTGTGAATAGACAGTCATCTCAGATGTAATGTGTGAATAGACAGTCATCTCAGATGTAATGTGTGAATAGACAGTCATCTCAGATGTAATGTGTGAATAGACAGTCATCTCAGATGTAATGTGTGAATAGACAGTCATCTCAGATGTAATGTGTGAATAGACAGTCATCTCAGATGTAATGTGTGAATAGACAGTCATCTCAGATGTAATGTGTGAATAGACAGTCATCTCAGATGTAATGTGTGAATAGACAGTCATCTCAGATGTAATGTGTGAATAGACAGTCATCTCAGATGTAATGTGTGAATAGACAGTCATCTCAGATGTAATGTGTGAATAGACAGTCATCTCAGATGTAATGTGTGAATAGACAGTCATCTCAGATGTAATGTGTGAATAGACAGTCATCTCAGATGTAATGTGTGAATAGACAGTCATCTCAGATGTAATGTGTGAATAGACAGTCATCTCAGATGTAATGTGTGAATAGACAGTCATCTCAGATGTAATGTGTGAATAGACAGTCATCTCAGATGTAATGTGTGAATAGACAGTCATCTCAGATGTAATGTGTGAATTGTATTTTGAAATGGTAATACTTTGATGTTTAGTTGTGTCATTTTGAACAGGTGATTTTAGTTCAATGAACAAATGATCTTAACTTTATGTGTATAGTATCCAAGCAATTGGAAAAAGTGTTCGAGTTTTGAAAAATTTGAATTTTGATCATTGGTTGTGAGTTTTGTGTCTAGAGTTTAGAAAAATGACACCAAGGTTCCAAAATTAGTGCCAAAGTGATTGTAAAAAACTGTAAGTACACACACACAAAAATATACACACACACACACACACAAATATACACACACACACACACACACACACACACAAATACACACACACACACACATACTCCTGTGTTTGATCAGTAAGTGGTGGAGCAGGGAGATCTCTAGCAGCTTTGTTAAATGGACACACACTGAGTATACTAAACAGTAGGAAACCTTCCTAATAGTGCGTTGCATCCATTTCTGCCCTCAGAACAGCCTCAATACGATGGGCGTGGCCTCTACAAGGTGTCGAAAGTGTTCCACAGGGAAGCTGGCCCATGTTGACTTTAATGTTCCCACAGTTGTGTCAAGTCGGTTGGACGTCCTTTGGGTGGTGGACCATTCTTGATACACACAGGAAATTGTTGAGCATGAAAAACCCAGCAGCGTTTCAGTTCTTGACACACTCAAGCCAGTGCTCCTGGCACCTACTACCATACCCTGGTTAAAGGCACTTCAATATCCTGTCTTGCCCATTCACCCTCTGAATGGCACACATACACAATCCATGTCGCAATTGGCTCAAGGCTTAAAACAATCCTTCTTTAACCTGTATTAATCCCTTCGTCTACACTGATTTGATGTGAATTTAACAAGTGAAATGAATAAGGGATCATAGCTTTCACCTGTGGTCTATGTCATGCAATGAGAAGGTGTTCTTAATGTTTTGTATACTCAGTGTATGTGTATGATACTTCCATGCCCTTACAGTATACTAAATAACATTACATACCCTTACAGTATACTAAATAATATTAATACCCTTACAGTATACTAAATAACATTACATACCCTTACAGTATACTAAATAACATTACATACCCTTACAGTATACTAAATAACATTACATACCCTTACAGTATACTAAATACCATTACATACCCTTACAGTATACTAAATAACATTACATACCCTTACAGTATACTAAATACCATTACATACCCTTACAGTATACTAAATAATATTAATACCCTTACAGTATACTAAATAACATTACATAACCTTACAGTATACTAAATAACATTACATACCCTTACAGTATACTAAATAATATTAATACCCTTACAGTATACTAAATAACATTACATACCCTTACAGTATACTAAATAACATTACATACCCTTACAGTATACTAAATACCATTACATACCCTTACAGTATACTAAATAACATTACATAACCTTACAGTATACTAAATAACATTACATACCCTTACAATATACTAAATAACATTACATACCCTTACAGTATACTAAATAACATGACATACCCTTACAGTATACTAAATAACATTACATACCCTTACAGTATACTAAATACCATTACATACCCTTACAGTATACTAAATAACATTACATAACCTTACAGTATACTAAATAACATTACATACCCTTACAGTATACTAAATAACATTACATACCCTTACAGAATACTAAATACCATTACATACCCTTACAGTATACTAAATACCATTACATACCCTTACAGTATACTAAATAATATTAATACCCTTACAGTATACTAAATAACATTACATACCCTTACAATATACTAAATAACATTAATACCCTTACAGTATACTAAATAACATTACATACCCTTACAATATACTAAATAACATTACATACCCTTACAGTATACTAAATACCATTACATACCCTTACAGTATACTAAATACCATTACATACCCTTACAGTATACTAAATAACATTACATACCCTTACAATATACTAAATAATATTAATACCCTTACAGTATACTAAATAACATTACATACCCTTACAGTATACTAAATACCATTACATACCCTTACAGTATACTAAATAACATTACATACCCTTACAGTATACTAAATACCATTACATACCCTTACAGTATACTAAATAACATTACATACCCTTACAGTATACTAAATAACATTACATAACCTTACAGTATTCTATATAATATTAATACCCTTACAGTATACTAAATAACATTACATACCCTTACAATATACTAAATAATATTAATACCCTTACAGTATACTAAATAACATTACATACCCTTACAATATACTAAATAACATTACATACCCTTACAGTATACTAAATACCATTACATAACCTTACAGTATACTAAATAACATTACATACCCTTACAGTATACTAAATAACATTACATACCCTTACAGTATACTAAATACCATTACATACCCTTACAGTATACTAAATAATATTAATACCCTTACAGTATACTAAATAACATTACATACCCTTACAGTATACTAAATACCATTACATACCCTTACAATATACTAAATAATATTAATACCCTTACAGTATACTAAATAACATTACATACCCTTACAGTATACTAAATAACATTACATACCCTTACAATATACTAAATAACATTACATACCCTTACAGTATACTAAATAACATTACATACCCTTACAGTATACTAAATAACATTAATACCCTTACAGTATACTAAATAACATTAATACCCTTACAGTATACTAAATAATATTAATACCCTTACAGTATACTAAATAACATTACATACCCTTACAGTATACTAAATAACATTACATAACCTTACAGTATACTAAATAATATTAATACCCTTACAATATACTAAATAACATTACATACCCTTACAGTATACTAAATACCATTACATACCCTTACAGTATACTAAATACCATTACATACCCTTACAGTATACTAAATAACATTACATACCCTTACAGTATACTAAATAACATTACATAACCTTACGGTATACTGTTCTACATCTCTTCCCATTTCATCAGTAACCCACACATTCCCTGTTTTGTGCATTGTGGGGTTAGTGGGGTTTGAGGGGTGAAATGTGGGTGGTGGATAAGGTGAACACTACAGATGAGATGCATTGTGGGGTTAGTGGGGTTTGAGGGGTGAAATGTGGGTGGGGGATAAGGTGAACACTACAGATGAGATGCATTGTGGGGTTAGTGGGGTTTGAGGGGTGAGATGTGGGTGGGGGATAAGGTGAACACTACAGATGAGATGCATTGTGGGGTTAGTGGGGTTTGAGGGGTGAGATGTGGGTGGGGGATAAGGTGAACACTACAGATGAGATGCATTGTGGGGTTAGTGGGGTTTGAGGGGTGAAATGTGGGTGGTGGATAAGGTGAACACTACAGATGAGATGCATTGTGGGGTTTGGGGGATTTGAGGGGTGAGATGTGGGTGGGAGATAAGGTGAACACTACAGATGAGATGCATTGTGGGGTGAGTGGTGTTTGAGGGGTGAGATGTGGGTGGGGAATAAGGTGAACACTACAGATGAGATGCATTGTTGGGTTTGGGGGATTTGAGGGGTGAGATGTGGGTGGGAGATAAGGTGAACACTACAGATGAGATGCATTGTTGGGTTTGGGGGATTTGAGGGGTGAGATGTGGGTGGGAGATAAGGTGAACACTACAGATGAGATGCATTGTGGGGTTAGTGGGGTTTGAGGGGTGAGATGTGGGTGGGGAATAAGGTGAACACTACAGATGAGATGCATTGTGGGGTTAGTGGGGTTTGAGGGGTGAGATGTGAGTGGTGGATAAGGTGAACACTACAGATGAGATGCATTGTGGGGTTTGGGGGATTTGAGGGGTGAGATGTAGGTGGTGGATAAGGTGAACACTACAGATGAGATGCATTGTGGGGCTTGTGGGATTTGAGGGGTGAGATGTGGGTGGGAGATAAGGTGAACACTACAGATGAGATGCATTGTGGGGCTTGGGGGATTTGAGGGGTGAGATGTGGGTGGTTGATAAGGTGAACACTACAGATGAGATGCATTGTGGGTTAGTGGGGTTTGAGGGGTGAGATGTGGGTGGGGGATAAGGTGAACACTACAGATGAGATGCATTGTGGGGCTTGGGGGATTTGAGGGGTGAGATGTGGGTGGTGGATAAGGTGAACACTACAGATGAGATGCATTGTGGGGTTAGTGGGGTTTGAGGGGTGAGATGTGGGTGGGGGATAAGGTGAACACTACAGATGAGATGCATTGTGGGGTTAGTGGGGTTTGAGGGGTGAGATGTGGGTGGGGGATAAGGTGAACACTACAGATGAGATGCATTGTGGGGTTAGTGGGGTTTGAGGGGTGAGATGTACGTAAGTGAAGTGTTGCCCTCCTTTCCTGCTCCTCCCTTTCTCTTCTCCTCCTATTCTCCCCTTCTCCCCTCCTCCTCCTCCTCCTCCTCCTCTACCCCTCAACAGCCTCAGTCTAGAGTGGAGCAGCTTCTGACACAGTAAGGAGAGAGAGGGGAAGGGAGAGAGAGAGAAAGAGAGAGAAAATGTGAGCGTGCGTGCGTGCGTGCGTGTGTGTGTGTGTGTGTGGGTGTGTGTGTGTGAATGTGTGTGTGCGTGTGTGTGTGTGTGTGTGTGTGTGGGTGTGTGTGTGTGAGTGTGTGTGTGCGTGTGTGTGTGTGTGTGTGCGTGTGCGTGTGCGTGTGAGTGTGCGTGTGCGCGTGTGCGTGTGCGTGTGTGTGTGTGTGTGTGTGTGTGTGTGTGCGTGTGGAGGTGGTTGAGAGAGAGGTCGATGTGATGGAGCCTCAGTCTTGTCAAGATGGATTAGCTGAATGACTTTGAGGGTTTTTTATCCTGTCTTTGAGAGCAGAGAGAATTCACTGTACTCACATATTGTTGGAGACTTTACTATCCCACTGAAATCAGTTACACTTTTCTTACTTGAAAATAAGTTCAGTTATACGTAAGTTCAGTTATACGTTAGCCAGATGGTAATACCATTCACAATAAATAATTGTAATTAAATTGTAATGAAGTGTATCCCAACTGCTTGGATTATGCCCAGAATGACTTAAAGGACAATTCAACCCCAAAACTATCTTTAGGTATTTGTTTCATTAGTCCATTGACATGCAAAATGTTTTGCAAAATTACAGGCCCTACTAAACATAGAGACAGTGCTGCTGTACAGATATGGGCTGTTTCATGTGTGGGTCTCAGATCACAAGACAAGGCCTCTGGAATTCATTAACAGAGCCATCATAACGCACACACACACACAACTAGAAAACACGCACATTCACACACGCACGCACACACGCACACACACACACACACACAATCACATACATACTGTATGCTGAAACATTTATACATGTAAGCTATCTGTAATGTGTTGTCTGTAACCTATCTGTGGTGTATTGTCTGTAACCTGTCTGTAACCTATCTGTGGTGTGTTGTCTGTAACCTGTCTGTAACCTGTCTGTAACCTGTCTGTAACCTATCTGTAGTGTGTTGTCTGTAACATATCTGTGGTGTGTTGTCTGTAACCTGTCTGTAACCTGTCTGTAACCTATCTGTGGTGTATTGTCTGTAACCTGTCTGTAACCTGTCTGTAACCTGTCTGTAACCTATCTGTAGTGTGTTGTCTGTAACCTGTCTGTAACCTGTCTGTAACCTGTCTGTAACCTATCTGTAGTGTGTTGTCTGTAACCTGTCTGTAACCTGTCTGTAACCTATCTGTGGTGTGTTGTCTGTATCCTGTCTGTAACCTGTCTGTAGTGTGTTGTCTGTAACCTATCTGTGGTGTGTTGTCTGTAACCTGTCTGTAACCTGTCTGTAACCTATCTGTAACCTATCTGTGGTGTGTTGTCTGTAACCTGTCTGTAACCTGTCTGTAACCTGTCTGTAGTGTGTTGTCTGTAACCTATCTGTGGTGTGTTGTCTGTATCCTGTCTGTAACCTGTCTGTAGTGTGTTGTCTGTAACCTATCTGTGGTGTGGTGTCTGTAACCTGTCTGTAACCTGTCTGTAACCTATCTGTAACCTATCTGTGGTGTGTTGTCTGTAACCTGTCTGTAACCTGTCTGTAACCTGTCTGTAGTGTGTTGTCTGTAACCTATCTGTGGTGTGTTGTCTGTATCCTGTCTGTAACCTGTCTGTAGTGTGTTGTCTGTAACCTATCTGTGGTGTGTTGTCTGTAGCCTGTCTGTAACTTGTCTGTGACCTGTCTGTGACCTATCTGTGGTGTGTTGTCTGTAGCCTGTCTGTAACCTATCTGTGGTGTGTTGTCTGTAACCTGTCTGTAACCTGTCTGTAACCTATCTGTGGTGTGTTGTCTGTAACCTGTCTGTAACCTGTCTGTAACCTGTATGTTTGTAATGTGTCTGTAATGTGTTGTCTGTAGTGTGTTGTCTGTAACCTGTCTGTATTGTGCTGTTTGTACCCTGTC
>NC_143039.1:25125000-25135000 GCF_057628025.1 Oncorhynchus mykiss
AGGTAGATGCTAGTATAGTGGGGGTGGGTGCGGTTCTCTTACAGGAAGATGAAGACGGAGTGGATCGGCCCATCAGTTTCTTCTCCCGTAAGTTCAACTCGTGTCAGTCAAGATACTCTACAATTGAACAAGAGACGCTGGCTTTAATGCTTGCCTTACAGTTCTTTGAGGTATATGTGGGCTCCAGTGCCTTGCCTGTTATGGTCATCACGGACCATAATCCATTGGTGTTCTTGAAGCAAATGTACAACCAGAACCGCCGCCTTATGCGGTGGGCTCTGATTGTACAAGGATATAATGTACAGATAGGTTATGTGAAGGGCTCGGCGAATGTGGTTGCTGACGCTCTATCACGGGTTTACTAACTGGGGAAGTGATGGCTTTTGTTATTGCAAAAGTGTTACGTTCCCCAGTTTATGTGTTGTAGTTTGTGTATTTGCATGTGTTTTATTTCAGGAAATGGCTTCCTGAAATCCCTCAAGCAGCTGATTGGTCGACTCCAGGGCTAATTGGAGAGCTGACCCCGCCCCCTCGTCAAGACACAGCTGTCTCCAATTACCCATTCGTTCTGAAGCTATATAAAAGCCAGTGTTCTGTTCATGAGAGAGAGATTTGGAGGTAGGGATTGCTGAGAGAGATTTGCTGGGAGGTCATTGCATAGAGAGATTTTGCTAGAGAGATTTGCTAGAGATTTGCTGAGGTCATTGCAGAGCGATTGATTGTGATAGAGAGATTTCTGCTGGAGGTTGATTTGCTGGGAGTTCATTGCTGGGAAGTGGTATGTTCTGTGAGTTTGTTGCTCAGGTAGAGCTTAGTTGATGTCCTTTGTTTCTTAGTTTGTTTGTGAAATTGTTTAATATTCTGTTTCATTTGTTCCCAGGGGGGAAGGGGAAGGCACCTTGGGAGTGCTTAGGCAAGAGGCCCGCGGGCATACATATACCCGTAGTATATTCACTGTCTAGGCACACTAGGTAAGACCTGGGCGGACCACCCCCTGTATTTTGGTTAGGGCACCAGGTGGTGCTAAATTAGGTAAAAGTGGTTAGGCAGGTAAGATAGGAGAGGGGGGCTTTGAGATTTACTTTCTTTGCTTTGGTTCCGTCCAGCCCCTTTTCCCTATATTACCGTGTAAAGGAATAAAGTCCTTGTAAACGGTACCACATTCTGCCTGTTGTCATCCTTACTCGCACCTACAGTCCATACCTTTTTTATTTCACGGAGAGTTTAGTTGTAGCAGGGTGTTGCGTTCCCTCTTCATAGAGGCGTTCGTAACACGTCCGCAAACTTGATGATTGAGTTGGAGGCGTGCGTGGCCACGCAGTCGTGGGTGAACAGGGAGTACAGGAGAGGGCTCAGAACGCACCCTTGTGGGGCCCCAGTGTTGAGGATCAGCGTGGTGGAGATGTTGTTGCCTACCCTCACCACCTGGGGGCGGCCCGTCAGGAAGTCCAGTACCCAGTTGCACAGGGCGGGGTTGAGACCCAGGGTCTCGAGCTTGATGACGAGCTTGGAGGGCACTATGGTGTTAAATGCCGAGCTGTAGTCGATGAACAGCATTCTCACATAGGTATTCCTCTTGTCCAGATGGGTTAGGGCAGTGTGCAGTGTGGTTGAGATTGCATCGTCTGTGGACCTATTTGGGCGGTAAGCAAATTGGAGTGGGTCTAGGGTGTCAGGTAGAGTGGAGGTGATATGGTCCTTGACTAGTCTCTCAAAGCACTTCATGATGACGGAAGTGAGTGCTACGGGGCGGTAGTCGTTTAGCTCAGTTACCTTAGCTTTCTTGGGAACAGGAACAATGGTGGCCCTCTTGAAGCATGTGGGAACAACAGACTGGGATAGGGATTGATTGAACATGTCCGTAAACACACCAGCCAGCTGGTCTGCGCATGCTCTGAGGGCGCGGCTGGGGATGCCGTCTGGGCCTGCAGCCTTGCGAGGGTTGACACGTTTAAATGTTTTCCTCACGTCAGCTGCAGTGAAGGAGAGTCCGCATGTTTTAGTTGCGGGCCGTGTCAGTGGCACTGTATTGTCCTCAAAGCGGGCAAAAAAGTTATTTAGTCTGCCTGGTAGCAAGACATCCTGGTCCGTGACTGGGCTGGTTTTCTTTTTGTAATCCGTGATTGACTGTAGACCCTGCCACATACCTCTTGTGTCTGAGCCGTTGAATTGAGATTCTACTTTGTCTCTATACTGACGCTTAGCTTGTTTGATTGCCTTGCGGAGGGAATAGTTACACTGTTTGTATTCGGTCATGTTTCCGGTCACCTTGCCCTGATTAAAAGCAGTGGTTCGGGCTTTCAGTTTCACGCGAATGCTGCCATCAATCCACGGTTTCTGGTTTGGGAATGTTTTAATCATTGCTATGGGAACGACATCTTCAAAGCACGTTCTAATGAACTCGCTCACCGAATCAGCGTATTCGTCAATGTTGTTGTCTGACGCAATACGAAACATATCCCAGTCCACGTGATGGAAGCAGTCTTGGAGTGTGGAATCAGATTGGTCGGACCAGCGTTGAACAGACCTCAGCGCGGGAGCTTCTTGTTTTAGTTTCTGTCTGTAGGCAGGGATCAACAAAATGGAGTCGTGGTCAGCTTTTCCGAAAGGAGAGCGGGGCAGGGCCTTATATGCTTCGCGGAAGTTAGAATAGCAATGATCCAAGGTTTTTCCAGCCCTGGTTGCGCAATCGATATGCTGATAAAATTTAGGGAGTCTTGTTTTCAGATTAGCCTTGTTGAAATCCCCAGCTACAATGAATGCAGCCTCCGGATAAATGGATTCCAGTTTGCAAAGAGTCAAATAAAGTACGTTCAGAGCCATCGATGTGTCTGCTTGGGGGGGGAATATATACGGCTGTGATTATAATCGAAGAGAATTCCCTTGGTAGATAATGCGGTCGACATTTGATTGGACACATCTAGTATGTGGCCATGTTGGTGTAAAGCCACAATCTGTAGTTTAAAAAATGGTACATAAGAACTTATTGATCCCGGCAAGACTGAGGGAGAGGGTCTTTGTAAGTATACTGTGCAATCCAATCAGCTATGTGTGTTTTGTTGTTGAAAAATGTCCAAGTCAGCTGTAGCTGCAGGCTAAAACTAAAATACTTTAAACCAACACTCTCTAAGAAAAAGCATCCTGATCTTCTGTTTCTTGTGTGCTTGCGTGGGTGTGTGTGCATGCATGTGTGTGTCTGTGTGTGTGTTCCCTCCCCAGTTCTGAGCCCAGAGATAGGTAACTGTGTTGGGTGATCTGGCTGAGTACCCAGGGATCCCCAGGACACCACATAAAGAGGAGCATTAACAGCTAATGCACATCTGAAGTGACTCCCTCTGCTTAAGACAATAATGAGGGAGGGAGGGAGGGAGGGAGGGAGGGAGGGAGGGAGGGAGGGAGGGAGGGAGGGAGGGAGGGAGGGAGGGAGGGAGGGAGGGAGGGAGAGATATCTGTGCCTTGTGGTGATGAAATAAGTCACCCTGTCATACTGTAGTTGGGAGATTTTGCAAATGCGGAACTTTTTGTGTCTCAGGGTTAGATTTGTAAGATACAATTTTTCCTCACATCCATTAAGTAGAGACTAAAACAACCTCAAGCGTTTTTTTCAGCTTTCAATATGATTATGATTATATGATTATTGAATTTTCTAAAGCATTTCATGTCTGGATTTGACTGTTTTGTACTGTTTTTGTCCTGTCTCACACCCAGACTTTTAACCTGCATTACACTTACAAAAGTCATGATAATTAGAAAATATTTAATTCACTTGTTCAAAAAATATGAGTAGTGACAGTGGAGAACATGGATGCCATGGAGAGAGAATCACGTTTTGATGCTGGGAAATGACAGAAAAATGAAGGTATTTCTGACTTGAGAAGATCATATTTTTTATTGTAAATCAATGCCAAATAGCCTATCATTTCATCAAATTATGTTAGATTTGATCAATTATGTTTGAACTATGTGTATTTGGGATACATTGTATGCTAGCAGTTAGCATGCTAGAATCCCTGCTATTTACGACCAAATACTGTACGTCATTACACGTCATTACCACCACATAATGAACTGTGATGGTGAGGACAGAATGTGGTGGTAATGACAAAATGTGGTATTTATACGTTTTCACTTACCTTAAGGCCTGAAAAGACACACAAATGACATATACGATCATGGTTATGTTGAAAGGTAACACTTAATTTCTAAATAAGACCATTACATATTGTATTATGTTAGGATGATTGAGTGATTTTGATGTCTATTTATGTGACTTATTATGGTTACGGACTTGAATTATAAATATTTTATTTTTCTATAAGATACACCCTAAATCAACCAACGACAGGACAAGGAAATACACTATTTATACAAAAGTATGTGGACACCCCTTCAAATTAGTGGATTCGGCTACTTCAGCGACACCTGTTGCTGAAAGGTGTATAATTTATTTTATTTTATTTATTTCATATTTATTTACCAGCTAGGCTACTTGAGAACAAGTTCTCATTTACAACTGCAACCTGGCCAAGATAAAGCAAAGCAGTGCGACACAAGCAACAACACAGAGTTACACATGGAATAAACAAGCGTACCGTCAATAACACAATAGGAAAAAATAATGTTTATATACAGTGTGTCCAAATGGCGTGAGGAGGTAAGGCAATAAATAGGCCATAGTAGCGGAGTAATTACAATTTAGCAAATTAACACTGGAGTGATAGATGAGTAGATGATGGTGTGCAAGTAGAAATACTGTTCTGCAAAAGAGCATAAAAGTAAATAAAAACAATATGGGGATGGTAGATTTAGTGGGCTATTTACAGATGGGCTACGTACAGCTGCAGCGATCGGTTAGCTGCTCAGATAGCTGATGTTTAAAGTCAGTGAGTGAAATATAAGTCTCCAGCTTCAACGATTTTTGTCATTTGTTCCAGTCACTGCCAGCAGAGAACTGGAAGGAAAGGCGACCAAAAGGGTGTTGGCTTTGGGGATGACCAGTGAGATATACCTTACTGAGCGCATGCTACGGGTGGGTGTTGTTATCGTGACCAGTGAGCTGAGATGAGGTGGAGCTTTACCTAGCATAGACTTATAGATGACCTGGAGCCAGTGGGTCTGGCGACGAATATGTAGCGAGGGCCAGCCAACTAGAGCATACAGGTCGCAGTGGTGGGTGGTATAAGGGGCTTTGGTGGCAAAACGGATGGCACAGTGATACACTGCATCCAGTTTTCTGATTAGAGTATTGGAAGCTATTTTGTAAATGACATCACCGAAGTCGAGAATTGGTAGGATAGTCAATTTTAAGACGGTAAGTTTGGCGGCGTGAGTGAATGAGGCTTTGTTGCGAAATAGGAAGCTGCACAGTTGCACGGCTGCACAGTACTGTCTTTTTTTAAAACATTTATTTTTACATTTTTACCCGCTTTTTCGTGGTATCCAATTGTTAGTAGCTACTATCTTATCTCATCCCTACAACTCCCATACAGGCTCGGGAGAGACGAAGGTTGAAAGTCATGCGTCCTCCGATACACAACCCAACCAAGCTGCACTGCTTCTTAACACAGCGCGCATCCAACCCGGAAGCCAGCCTCACAAATATGTCAGAGGAAACACCATGCACCTGGCAACCTTGGTTAGCGCACACTGCGCCCGGCTCGCCACAGGAGTCTCTGATGCGCGATGAGACAAGGATATCCTGGATTGCACAGCGGAGAATGTACGGTGGGATTCGAAATGGTCAGTGATCTGTTTATTAACTTGGCTATCGAAGACTTTGGAAAGGCAGGGCAGGATGGATATAGGTCTGTAACAGTTTGGGTCTAGGGTGTCACCCCCTTTGAAGAGAGGGATGACCGCGGCAGCTTTCCAATCTTTAGGGATCTTGGACGATATGAAAGACAGGTTGAACAGACTGGTAATAGGGGTTGCAACAATGGCAGTGGATAATTTTAGAAAGAGAGGGTCCAGATTGTCTAGCCCAGCTGATTTGTAGGGGTCCAGGATTTGCAGCTCTTTCAGAACATCTGCTATCTGGATTTGGGTGAATGAGAAGCTGGGAGGCTTGGGCAAGTAGCTGTGGGGGGTGCTGAGCTGTTGGCCGGGGTTGGGGTAGCCAGGAGGAAAGCATGGCCAGCCGTAGAGAAATGCTTATTGAAATTCTTGATTATCGTGGATTTATCGGTGGTGACAGTGTTACCTAGCCTCAGTGCAGTGGGCAGCTGGGAGGAGGTGCTCTTATTCTCCATGGACTTTACAGTGTCAAAACCTTTTTGGAGTTAGAGCTACAAGATGCAAATTTCTGTTTGAAAAAGCTAGTCTTTGCTTTCCTGACTGACTGCATGAATTGGTTCCTGACTTCCCTGAAAAGTTGCATATTGTGGGGACTATTCGATGCTAGTGCAGTACGCCACAGGATGTTTTTGTGCTGGTCGAGGGAAGTCAGGTCTGGAGTGAACCAAGGGCATATCTGTTCTTAGTTCTACATTTTTTGAAAGGGGCATGCTTATTTGAGATGGTGAGGAAATTACTTTTAAAGAACGACCAGGCATCCTTGACTGACGGGATGAGGTCAATATCCTTCCAGGATACCCGGGCCAGGTCGATTAGAAAGGCCTGCTCGCATAAGTGTTTTAGGGAGCGTTTGACAGTGATGAGGGGTGGACGTTTGACCGCGGACCCATAGCGGATGCAATCGATTGATTGGAAAGTTGTGTCTTGTGAAATATGATGAATACCCTTGCCCTCGTATTAAACAAGATGTTGATGCAGAGAGCTGTGCTCTAGTCAAGACCATGAGTCGCGTGGGAGCCAACCAATTATTTTTGCCAATGACAGAGGACACTGTATGCGCGGTCTGAGAGGAAGCAGTAAAGGGCATTAAGGGCTAAACCTCATCTTGAGAAAGCACACACCCGTCTCATGAGTCTGAATCAACAGCCTGCAGCTAGTGAACAATCATTTGTTTAATGTCAACCAGTGTTTCCATCCTTGTACATTTATCTCCGCCTAATGCATTGCATCCCAAAATTGTTCTAATATATGCTTAAGTTATTGAGGCATGTAACTTCACATATCTTCATTGTAAAGGGTTTAAACACTGTTTCCCATGCTTGTTCAATGAACCATAAACAATTAATGAACATGCATCTGTGGAACGGCCGTTAAGACACTAACAGCTTACAGACAGTAAGTAATTAAGGTCACAGTTATGAAAACTTAGGACACTAAAGAGGCCTTTCTACTGGCTCTGAAAAACACCAAAAGAAAGATGTCCAGGGTCCCTGCTCATCTGCTTGAATGCAAGGAGGCATGAGGACTCCGGGTCCGGGTGGGCATCTACTTCGGTGGAGGCTCCGGTGCGGGACGCAGACCCCGCTCCACCTCTGGCTCACCCCACGAGCATCCCCAGTCCGAGGCCTTCTCAGCAGGCACGGACTGGGGACCCTCGCCGCAGACCCCGGACTGGGGACCCTTGTTGCAGTCCCCGGACTGGGGACCCTCGCCGCAGGCCTTGGACTGTTGACCCTCGCTGCAGGCACCAGACTGGGGACCATGGATCATCACTGGAGGCTTCGTGCCATGGACCATCACTGGAGGCTTCGTGCCATGGATCATCACTGGAGGCTTCGAGCCATGAATCATCACCGGAGGCTTCGTGCCATGGATCATCACTGGAGGCTTCGGGCCATGGATCCTCACTGGAGTGAGGAGACGTATAGGCAGCCTGGTGCGTGGCGCTGCCACAGGGCTTACCAGGCTGGGGAGACATACAGGAGACCTGGTTCTGGGAGCAGAAACAGGACTCACCAGGCTGGGGCGACATACAGGAGACCTGATTCTTGGAGCAGGCACTGGATACACTGGGCCGTGAAGGCGCACTGGAAGTCTCGAGCGTAGAGCCGGCACAACCCGTCCAGGCTGGATGGTTATTTTCACCCGGCAAATGCGGGGCGCTGGCACAGGATGCACTGGGCTGTGCAGACGCACCTGAGACACAGTGTGCAGTGCCAGCGCAGGATATCCTGGGCCGTAGAGACGCACTGGAGGCCAGATACGCTGAGCCGGCACCATCCGTCCTGGCTGGATGCCCACTCTAGCCCGGCCAATGCGGGGAGCTGGAATGTAGTGCACCGGGCTGTGAACGCGCACTGGAGACACTGTGCGCTCCACCGCATAACACGGTGTCTGACCAGTACCACGCTCCCTACGGTAAGCACGAGGAGTTGGCTCAGGTCTCCAACCTGACTCAGCCCATCTCCTCGTGCCTGCTCCGCTGTGCCAACTCCTCGTATTGTCGCCGCTCTGCTTTCGCTTTCTAGATTTTTTTTGTAGATTTTTTTCTAGATTTTTTTTCTAGATTTTTTTTCTAGATTTTTTTTCTAGATTTTTTTTCTAGATTTTTTTTCTAGATTTTTTTCTAGATTTTTTTTCTAGATTTTATTTCTAGATTTTTTTCCTCTATCTCCTCCCTTGGACGCCGATACTCTCCAGCCTTTTCCCAGGGTCCCCTGCCTTCCAAGATCTCCTCCCATGTCCATTCCTCCAGAAAACACTGCTCCTCCCGGCCACGCCGCTTGGTCCGTTTGTGGTGGATAGTTCTGTCACGAACGTCATCAGGGAAATGACCGGACCAAGGTGCAGCGTGGTGAGCGTACATTTATTTTTATTTTGAATGTCGCCAACAAAAACAAGAAACAACAAAACGAAGGTGAAGCTTACTAGGGCTATACAGGCCACTAACAAAGATAACTACCCACAACTAAGGTGGAAAAACAGGCTGCCTAAGTATGATTCCCAATCAGAGACAACGATAGACAGCTGCCTCTGATTGGGAACCACACTCGGCCAAACACACAGAAATACAAAACATAGAATGTCCACCCCACATCACACCCTGACCTCACCAAATAGAGAAATAAAATGGCTCTCTAAGGTCAGGGCGTGACAATAACATTCAAAAGTGCCCGTATTTGCAAAATCAACAAGTTATTTATTCTCATTAAAGAAAGAAAGAGAGAAAGAAAGAGAGAGAGAGAGAAAGAAAGCATGAAAGAGAGAGCACGAGAGAGAGCACGAGAGAGACCTATTGAGTTTTAAAATACCTTTATTGGGTCTGGGAACTCACAACACAACACAATAATTATTGGGTCTGGGAACTCACAACACAATAAAACACTGAAACAAACAAAAACATGGTTAAACGTCAATTAAAAACACACCACATCATCCTTCACAATAACTAAACACAACATCCTCTGTATACACCATATGCCCAAAAATAGCCCAATGTTATTGACCAGTTTATAATAGGCACACTCAACCCTCAGTCTCACTGCCAACATCCCCTCCGCATGCCCACCATGTCCCCAGACCCCTGTCCCGAATACTGTTCTTCTTGTCTTCCAAATTGCTAATTTAGCTGCCCCCTGACACAAAGTTAAGTTAGAGAACTACACCCCTTTGACTAAACCTGTACTTTAGCCCAAATATACACAGTTGGGAAGAGAAAACCTATCCCAGAGCTGAGAACCAAGAAGTGATCAGGTCAATCATCCTGACCAACCTGGGACACTGTAAAAACAGATGTGCCAGAGCTTCAGACTCAGCACAGAATGGACACCCTTCCCCAACAGTAGGACCCAGGTGTACCAGATACAGGTTGGTGGCTCTATCCAAATCTATTATCCTCCAATGGAGGTCAGCTGTCCTCTTATCAATAGGCAGAATATATAAAGACCGCCAGCAGCCTTTTGGGGAGGCACCTGGACAAACATACC
Organism: Oncorhynchus mykiss; assembly: GCF_057628025.1. Taxonomy (NCBI): domain Eukaryota; kingdom Metazoa; phylum Chordata; class Actinopteri; order Salmoniformes; family Salmonidae; genus Oncorhynchus; species Oncorhynchus mykiss. The sequence goes on from NC_143039.1 coordinate 25,134,780, forward strand.
CCCCCACCTCATTGATTTGACCCCTCCCAGGGAAGAAGCACAGGACACTTGTACACATACATGTATTCTGTACATGGCCTTGTTTCCCACCTCCTTGAACTCCCCCAGCTCCGGGGTATTGAAGGAAAGCAGCATCCCCACGTCCTCCTCGAATGCCCCCATCGCCGCACTAACAATCAGTGCAGGGAACATGTAATCCAGACCCTCCTTCCACTGATCAG
>NC_143039.1:25140000-25145000 GCF_057628025.1 Oncorhynchus mykiss
AATCATAGTAGAATCATGGTAGAATCATGGTAGAATCATGGTAGAATCATGGTAGAATCATGGTAAAAGTGTTATGTTATAAACCAGTGACATACAGTTATAACTATAGTGAGACGGGTCGGAACAATGTTGAAAATAATCATAAGCTTACAACCCAGCCCATGTTACTCAATTATGAATTATCAATTATTACGTACAGTATGTCAATGTGATGTATCTGTTTCCCCCTATTTAAATCAACAGTCAAAATAAAGAGTCATCTCTAGACTGAACAGGCACATTACTGTTATTAGACGGCCCAGCCACCACAGCAGTCTAGTGCTGATCTGCTGCCAGGGCACAGCTGGGATGACTGGGGTCAATGGCTGGATTGGTCAGTTGATGTCTGGTGGTTAAAGAGCGGTCAGATGTTACGACCACGTGTTAACCGTGTCAGCTCTGCCAGCCGCTCCTAACGACCGACCAATCAATAGCAGTCTGCCCTACACGGTGACCAATCAAATAGACATAGTGGACCTATAGGGCGGGGTCAGGGTGGCACTGATGAATAGGCAGTTGTGTGGAGGAAGGTTCTATATTTTCTTCTTTACTTCATTCCACCCAATATATGAATAGGAGTTTTGCTCCCAGGATTGCTTTTTTTGGAGGCAGATGTCCAGGTTTTGATGAGCACTCTATAAAAAATGTAAAAAGCAGATAACTGTTATGACCAATGTGGTTAAGAGAGAATGATGGTTGTTGTGGACCAACTTAGTAGGCTGTAGCTGCAGAGCAGTAAGTCGGTCCAGGCAGCAGTGGTATGTAGTTGAATAACACATCAATTATAGCAACTGTGTTGAGCTGAAGTACGGACCCAGCTCAGAACCTCCCCTCTTTCTGTCCCCTCACCACACTCCCTGTCCCTCCCTCCCTTTTCCCCTCTCTCTCTCTTTGCTTGATCATGGTGAAGGGTGCAGGGTGTTCAGTTTGAAGCGCTGGACTTGTGATATTAAACAGATCATCTGTGCTGCTAGCCAACACAACAACCTCCTCATTGTCCCGTGTCTCTTCGTGACACCGTTCCATCTGTCCGTCCCTCCTGAATGGTCCGTTTGTCCGAGGGCTCTCCAGAGTCCAGGATGTCCAGAACCACAGGGCCCTGTTGGTGATGGATGTCACCCAGAGGAGAGGGCCCCTGGTTGGACAACTGGACAGCTGGACACTCCCTGGCCCAGCGGACTCAGTGGATCACTTGGGAATGACACGGCTGGTCACCAGTGACATGACACAAGAGACACACATAGGGTTTGGTTGTTCTGTTTATTGGGTTTGCATGGTACATATTTGCATTTGCATTATTTAATTTACAGGTGCACACTTTGTGCCAAAATATCTCAGCCAATTGTAAATTATTTTGAAATGTGATTTCAACATTATCTTGGTCATGGTAGAATGCAGCATAAGATACTACTGAAAATAGAATCAAATCAAATATTTTTGTGAAAGTAAGAGGGAAATAAAGGGAAATTGTTCATATGAATTTACTCTACATTTATGACATCACAATATGACAACATTTAAAAGAGAATGAATGCAGGAGAGACACTTTCAGAATTTCCCTGAGCTGACGTTTCAAAATGTGTTTGGAAGATTAGGCCTATGGATTATATTTTAAAAAAATAGACAAATCTAAATATCATCCTACATAACAACTACTATTCCTTAATGTAACATAGAACTGGTATAAAAATAAAAATAAATGGTCATTACGACTTTACAGAAAATGAATTATTATTCAACACCACCATATACAGTATATTGGTAGTCTCCAAGTTCATTAAATAAACTATTTCACTTCTACAAATCTGAGAGGATTTTTTCTCTTATGTCCCCTGATAATCTGTTTATCCCTAAGTGTCACGTTACATTTGCAAAGCAGCTGGAGGGACCAGTGGTGTCTTGTACGGAGGGCTTCAGCGTGATTAGCCCGGCTCGTATTTGGCGAGCACTCAGACTTGTCAAATCCTTTGATCTGAACTGTCTCCATAATCACTTCAAAAAGTCTTCCTGCTTGAGACCGTGAGGGCTTTACAAATGTGGCTCCTTGCTTTCTCTCTCTCTCTCTCTCTCTATCTCTCTCTCTCTTGCTCTCTCTCTCTCTCTCTCTCTCTCTCTCTCTCTCTCTCTCTCTCTCTCTCTCTCGCTCTCTCTCTCTCTCTTCCTCTCTCTCTCTCTCTCTCTCTCTCTCTCGCTCTCTCCTCTCTTCTCTCTCTCTCTCTCTCTCTCTCTTCTCTCTCTCTCTCTCTCTCTCTCTCTCTCGCTCTCCTCTCTCTCTTCTCTCTCTCTCTCTCTCCTCTCTCTTCTCTCTCTCTCTCTCTCTCTCTCTTCTCTCTCTCTCTCTCTCTCTCTCTCTCTCTCTCTCTCTCTCTTCTCTCTCTCTCTCTCTCTCTCTCTCTCTCTCTCTCTCTCTCTCTCTCTCGCTCTCTCTCGCTCTCTCTCTCTCTCTCTCTCTCTCTCTCTCTCTCTCTCTCTCTCTCTCTCTCTCTCTTCTCTCTCTCTCTCTCTCTCTCTCGCTCTCTCTCTCTCTCTTCTCTCTCTCTCTCTCTCTCTCTCTCTCGCTCTCTCTCTCTCTCTCTCTCTCTCGCTCTCTCTCTCTCTCGCTCTCTCTCTCTCTCTTCTCTCTCTCTCTCTCTCTCTCTCTCTCTGCTCAGGGACTTTATATAAAGGCCTGACTTCCTAGCTGCTACTACCCGTGGTGTAGCTTGGATTTCATCCTAATACCTCTCTATCTCTCTTTTTTTTCTCTCTCTTTTTATCCCTCTCTCTCTCTCTTTTTCTCTCTCTCTACTCTCTCTCTACCTCTCTCTCTCTCGCTCTCTCTCTCTCTCTGTCTCTCTCTCTCTCTCTCTCTCTCTCTCTCTCTCTCTCTCTCTCTCTCTCTCTCTCTCTTACCACAGATGTGGTCATATTCTCTTATGAATATGACCACAATGGAAAGAGACAATGGCTTCCCGAGAGAATATTTATATTATCCTTCCTCTGTACCTGGTCATCTCCAGCTCTTTGTGAGCCTGTGTGTGAGAGAGAGAGACTAAAGACTGAAGGAAACCCCTCAGCCCTCTCTGCACATTATACTCACCAGGAACACAGCGGCGTACGGGGAGAAAAATACCCTCTACTTTTGGCTCTTAACAATAGCCATTTGCATATTTTTATAGTCTCTCAAAGAAAACAGCCTGGAGCAGTGGTGCAGCAGCGCGGAGGAAGCCGGGAAGACGCTTGTGTTGTGTGTCCGCTGCTGGGGTGGGTAGAGGAGGGGAGAGAACACACACTGAGGCCCTTACCTCTGGAGGAGGGGGTTAGAGGGTGGGGGGCATGGGGGCCAAGGGGTGGGGGTGGAGGGGAGGTAGGGACCCTGGTGCTCCTGCGTGGAAAGAAAGAGACAGAGAGAAAGAGAGGGGGGGAGAAAGAGAGAGAGAGGATCACATTAAAATCTGATCAAAATCAGATGGAAGAAGCAGCACATCTTTAAATGGGAAATATTTTCTAAATAAAATAAGTCAATTTATTCAAGCGTTCAGCAACACCCCAGTAGGTTCAGTAGGTTACGATAGCATCTCTCTACAAACCGTGCTAAGCTAAATTATTAAACTATGTTCATGTATTGGCTGTTTGTGGAAACCTGAATTGCTCAGAGTGTGTTATTCTTGGCTAAGACACGGTGGTTGTCTGGCCAGATTGACTTTGTAATGTTGCATACATCATAGAATACAAACTCAACAGACATATTTCCCCTTGCGACACGGTAAGAGAGAGAGAGACAGGCTTTTCCTGCCTGCAGGAATATATCTGACATTTAGAGGCCTACATATAGGACACGGTAAGAGAGAGAGAGACAGGCTTTTCCTGCCTGCAGGAATATATCTGACATTTAGAGGCCTACATATAGGACACGGTAAGAGAGAGAGAGACAGACATTTCCCAGCCTGCAGTAATATATCTGCACATTTAGAGGCCTACATATAGGACACGGTAAGAGAGAGAGAGACAGACATTTCCCAGCCTGCAGTAATATATCTGCACATTTAGAGGCCTACATATAGGACACGGTAAGAGAGAGAGAGACAGGCTTTTCCTGCCTGCAGGAATATATCTGACATTTAGAGGCCTACATATAGGACACGGTAAGAGAGAGAGAGACAGACATTTCCCAGCCTGCAGTAATATATCTGCACATTTAGAGGCCTACATATAGGACACGGTAAGAGAGAGAGAGACAGACATTTCCCAGCCTGCAGTAATATATCTGACATTTAGAGGCCTACATATAGGACACGGTAAGAGAGAGAGAGACAGACATTTCCCAGCCTGCAGTAATATATCTGCACATTTAGAGGCCTACATATAGGACACGGTAAGAGAGAGAGAGACAGGCTTTTCCTGCCTGCTGGGAGAAGAGAGAGGACTTATACAACATTATGTAAATATACTAATGGCATACACATTCTGGGGTTTAGGGAACTATAATAACTGGTCTGGGAAGTAGACTGTTTTGGGATGTGATTTAGAGTGTTTTGGGGAAATTTGGAGTTGACCTTACATGCCATGTATGGAAGGACATAGTGTAAGTATTTGTATCATAATGTCGCTGTCTGATGAAAACCAGGTAACTCCATTTTTGTCCATTGTTTTTTTTTTACATTTATTAAATGCAGTAACTCCACTCAATGTACCTGGAACATTTCTTGACTCTAGGACCAAGAAAATGTCATCAAAACAGGTTCTGAAGCTCTGCATGCTCGTTAATAGGAAAATATGTTCCTTTTTTTTATTTCCTGAAAGGTTTCTGTTTGAAGATGAGGTATCATCTGTTCATGAGGTTAGAAAATTCAAATGACTAACTGGGCAGCTCTTTCCATCCAGTAAATGGTGTGGGGTATATGTCATTTAATTCAGGATGCATTAGGCCTACCTAACATCTAGTAAATGGTGTGGGGTATATGTCATTTCATTCAGGATGC
>NC_143039.1:25150000-25182500 GCF_057628025.1 Oncorhynchus mykiss
ACACACACACACCCACACACACCTTTCTCTCTTCAATCCTGTGTGTGTGTGTGTGTGTGTGTGTGTGTGTGTGTGTGTGTGTGTGTGTGTGTGTGTGTGTGTGTGTGTGTGTGTGTGTGTGTGTGTGTGTGTGTGTGTGTGTGTGTGTGTGTGTGTGTGTGTGTCTGCGTGTGTGTCTGCGTGTGTGTCTGCGTGTGTGTCTGCGTGTGTGTCTGCGTGTGTGTGCGTGTCCCACACACCCCTCTTTCCCATCTTCTGAGAGTAACACTTTATCCTATCCATCCCTCTGTCAATCTCCAGTCTAGAGGGCTTTGTAGGCTCGAACACCTGCCTGAATGCGTTCAGAGACCAGACCAGACCCCATACCAAACCCATCCTTCTCCAGGCAGCCCTATCCTGTGGTATACATTCAAGATCTCATGAAGTCAACTTGTGTATAACCGTTTACCTACTACCGCCAGCTCTAGTTGGTGAGTATCCCCAACTGCACTTGAAATTATCAAATATCACCCTGGAAATATGTGAAGGTTCCCTTTTCCATACCGACACGTCTGGGCCAATCACGTCGAATAGATACACAATCAATATTTCATACTATAACTACACACTTCGGTGATGTCAAAATGCTGCTGCTGTCGCTGATCAATACAGCAATCTCACTGGCCAACTCTAGAGTGGAAAACAAAAGCACAGCCATTATAGGACGATACAAAACAAACCCTCTCATTGAATAATTCATTGATGACTAGACAAGCCACCATAAATGCTGTATACAGTATTCTCTAATATTCTCCCTGGGAAGCTACCTAGACATCCATTTAAAGCAAAGTATGACATTTACATTGACTTCTGATCCACAAGACACAATCAATAAGGGCCAGCTGATATATTTATGAATAATGAGTAGTAGGCAGATGAGGGAGGGAGGGAGGGAGGGAGGGAGGGAGGGAGGGAGGGAGGGAGGGAGGGAGGGAGGGAGGGAGGGAGGGAGGGAGGGAGGGAGGGAGGGAGGGAGGGAGGGAGGGAGGGAAGGAGGGAGGGAGGGAGGGAGGGCATCACAGATCCATGGAAGAAGACCAAGCCAAGCCAATCCCTCTAAACACCAGGCTGAGAGGAGAGGTGCACTGTACAGGTCAGGAATGCACAGGGAACAGATACAATCAGAATACAATAACTACACTTTACATTACATATTTAAGTCATTTATCAGAGGTTCTTATCCTTATACTGCATTCATCTTAAGGGAGGTGAGAAAACCACATATCACAGTCATAATAAGTACATAATAGGTACATATTAATTGAAATAGATTCCCTGTGTAGTTTACTTTGAGGCTTCAAATTGTGTTTTAATAGCCTATAATGCAACCATGTCGCAAATTGAGAATATTTGTATCTGCTTGCTGTTATTCACTGTGCACCTGGTTTAATTAACTGGATGTATTATCATTAAAGTGCTAGGCCTAGCCTACTCCATGTTGGATTTAGCTTTAAATCAACATTAGGCTTGACACGAACACTAAACGTCTGTTATTAACGTATTTTCTGATTAGTGGACAAAGTGAAGCAAATACATGATGTATACCTTAAGGAGGCCTTTAATTAAAATGACCATTGTACCAATACATTGTTGACCGTAATAGACTGTCATATGATTTTAATTGCCACTTGCCGTTGTTTTTTTTCTTCTTATGTACACTTACTGTGCATGGACAAGGTTTCTACTTCTAACAGAAAGCATGGATTGGACAGAAAGCTCGTGACGTCGGTAATTAAATGTCCTTAATTCAAAGGTAAAAGTGCCAAACGAAATGGAGAATATGCTGTCCTCTAAAAACGTTGGTCAAATAAATGCATATGCACCAAAATATGGGTCTAGTTTATACGCAAATGGCCTATGAGAATTTGTACAGTCTAATGTCTTCGGATTTGGTGTTGAACGTAAGCAAGTAGTGAAAACCGATATAGGTATATATCATCAATAGAAGTAGCCGCATTATTGTCATTATCATGATGTAGTATTATAAATAGTGAATAATTACATTATGTTTGTGTTATTAATATTGCCTCGTGGTTTTATTTCTATAGTGTATGATGTTGATGATGATGATGATACTCTGAGGTTGATACAGACTAGTTAAATGGCTGGTCAAGCATGCATGGAACCCACAGGAGCTTAATTCCCCAGACAGGTTCTCTAGGATCTCGTTCTCATTTGTTATTTGTTGTGGTTTCTGATTGAGTACAATAACAATTCCATTATATATCAACGATTAGCGACGAGGTACACTGAAATACTTGTTTATTCTAATTTATGCTTGGCTGCAAACCTATGGGCCTATATGACCCGCATAATCAAGCTTATAAGAAATAATAACCCCATATTAGCCGTTTTTTTGCATAGCTAGGCCTAGTCCTGAATATAGGCCTACATTAGGATATTGTATCAAGTATAATGTGTTTTACTTGATTAACGTCAAATTGTTTCTGTAAATAAAATCAATGTTGTTCATGAGTGTCATTACCCTTATGCCTATATCATGTTGATTGTGTGTGTATTTATTTATATGTGGCTTAAAATAATGTTTGCGATAATTCAAAGATAATATAAGGATTTTCAAAATATAACCTAATTTCTGCCATTATGTAAAAAATCATGTTGTTTATTCAAAGCATACTCATAATGTGAAACAACAGTTATTGGCGGAGCAGGCAGCGAGTTATAAAGTAATCCAGGGTTCTTGCTTATTTTCTAAACTTCTAGTGATGCACTGAAAAGCGCGTGAGGAAAAAGTAGTTTGCCATGTGGGTTTCGTTTTGTTTCACATCGGCTTACTGCTTGAGGAAAACACTGGGTAGATGTTCCCTATCCCAGAATTATCACGATATTTCAAATATTGACATTAATATCAAACGTGTGTATCAGTGAGAACATCACATAGGTGTATAGCCTGTTGTAATTCAATATAATTGACAAATGAACAAATTAGTGATAGCACAATATTTTAGTGCTAAGCCTTTGGAGTCCAGTTACTTAATTATACAGTCGGTTTCTTTCTCTTCCCTATTATAATTGTGTTTTATTGGCCAATATCGTGTCATTCAGCTTCTCTATTCTATCAAGTCAGGTCTGTCTTTTTTTAAATTGCGTCGCAGTCAACAAAACAATAATGCGACTATTACTCACAAAGGCTGGCCTGCCATCATGAGTAAGCGCGACACCTGCTGGTAGATAATATTGATCTAACCCAAAGATAACAATGAACTCAATTTAATTTCCCTATCTAACGCAACAATAGCTCACAGGTGAGGGGAGCGTCTGTCACAGTGTTGGTAATGTAAAGATGGTTCTACGTGTATAGCCGTGGTGCCGAGAAGAAGGGGAGTTGGAGTTGTTGGCTCTGCTATAGGCATGCTAGATGGTATTGGCTTCAACAGCTCTTTCATCTTGAGTCCAGTGCACAAACATATAGCTTAATGCGACTAGTGTTCCCTCTTTTATTCGGCTCACCATGACAACAGAAAGGCTGGGTTCAGAAATGTCTCCCCATCAATGAAACAAACGGTCTTAGCGGGGCTGCGCGAGACGGCATCTTTAACAGTGAGGGCACACACTGTTAACCCGTGAGAAAAACGCAGGAAAGTGAAGAAATTCGAAGATGACCACAAAAAGTCAGAAAAATAGTGCATGTTATGCTACTGGTATTAGTTTTAAAATGTCCGTGCAATTGTGTTCGAAGCAAACTTGCTTGAGGACCATTCCAGGCGGACTTATGCAAACCTGAATATTGTTGTCCATCTCTGCATCTGCATATAATCGTTTTAATTTCAGTTATTTTAAGGATTACCTATAGGCTACATATGCTTTCGGAATAGCTCCATGATTTCGCAAGCCAGAACCAAATAGGCTATATGTTCATAGGCTTAGCCTATAGCAAAACATAGACTATAGCCTCTCATTCGATCAGTTTTCGTATGCATTCTAGTCCGTTGATTAAACTTAAAGTCGTGGGTTATGTCATTATTGTTGCTCAACTTTAAACAAACTTTTCTACAGCTGCACGGGATCGATTTATGTAAACGATTTGATATTCACTGGTGCCTATGCGACTCCCCCAGAGAATTCAACCAAGGGGTATCCTGCTTAAATTTGATTGATTGCACTTTCTCCAGTGGACATTCACTACAAAACAGCACAGCTTAACCGTCTGCTCACTATTTATAAAAGCGAGGCATGGGAGCGAAAGCCAACACAAAGCATGTATTGATTTTTTGTTTCAAAAAGGGAAAAACAACATATATGTTTTTTATGCGAGTTAGAGGTGGGAAATGTTTATGTCGGCAGTGTGACATAACATATGGGCTAAAATGACATCAAATGCGTTAAAATACGTGTTTAGAAATTCGTAAAGCTATACGTTTGGTATGGTATAGGCTAGTTCACATTACATTGCTTTTCCTTCCAGTATGGATAGTATAGGAAATTCAAATATTATTTGACTTACCTTATATCCAAGAACAGTCGAAAAATGCTTTACATGTATATTTGTAATCTATTAATGGCCATCTCCTTTCCTTCGAGTCGGTGCTCCCTAAGATTTTCTTTCCTCTGCCTCAACTGAGCAGAGCACTCCTCGGCTCCGCTATTATTTTCACTAAAATATATGAAAATTTATGCAAATGAAAATCAGCACTAACTGTTCGTCTCTTGTTATACTTGGGGATTTTTTTCCCCTTTCTTTTTTGCATACAAAACAAATGAACTCCCCAGCAGGGAACTTGGGGACCTTATAAAATAAACAAATACATAATAAGCACACCATATTTCACAGAGAGTGAATTTAGCGGCATGCATTGAACTGCATTGAAATTTTTTATTAAATGTATTTGTTTACTCTTTTCGGTGATCTTTTGGAAGTTAACGTTTTTCCTTCCCATTACCCGGTGTCACGTTTCTCACCACGCGCTAGCCGCCCTTTGAAAGTGTGCAACCTGAAATGTATAGCAGTAATTTAGACAGATATCCTCCCTGTATATTAATAAAAGGACGGCCCCATGGCACCGGCCCTATCCTGTATTCAATGTAAACAACTCCACGAGGCTTCCTCGGTTTTGAGCCGGGTCCAAATGAAATCTACTGGGAATGAAGGAACTCTGGCATCCACTATGTGCTAAACTACACCAGTCTATTATCTTTGCTCATATGCAATAAAATCTCTGCTCAGTCTTTGGCACGGTGGGTTTTATTAGGAAACAACATGAGATGGTTAGGATCATCGTAATACTTTTTCCTGCTTTCTGACCCTATCTCGAACATAAGGTCATGGTTCAGTATTATGGTTTATCCTAAACTTTAAGAATAGCCAATAATACTGGCAATAGCTGCTCTACAGTAGCCAACACTGTAAGCAAGCAGAAAATCTGAAATCCTGTGCGTCCTTGCTAGTGCTCCTCGTGAACGTGACTGCGTCTCAGCCAGTGGATGCAATATATTATATATGGTATTTATTCATTAACACTGCTGGGTGAATCCATATGCTGGGGGGGGGGGGGGGGGGGGGGTCCACATAACATAGGCTCATTCATTTCTGTGTTATGGAGTGATCTAAAAAGAAGGCGCATTTTATAGGGCCCAAACGTAGACTAGTTGGTTGTGGTATTCAGATTTAAAAGGCAGACTTTTCCCCCTGCAAATCCCCCAAGGGCTGCTCAATTTACTCTTGTTTTGGTTGCTACTTTCTCTTTCCCAGTGGTTCAGTGAGGTTGCCTATGCGTTCTGTTTCCGCATGGACGCATCCCCACAACCTTTGTCCATTAACTCCCGATGAACCAAAGCCCAGCCATCAAGCAAGACGTGAGGAATATTGAATATGATGGTGTTTTATGGATAAATGGCGCAGAAATGGCAACACACAACTAGTCATATTGTTCAAAAAAATTCTCAAGGGCACACAATAAATGGTCTGGTTATGTGAAGGTACTAAGTGCATTACTGTCCTACAGCACATTGACAATGACAGTTGTAGACCTCCACCAACATTCAAAATGTACAAAAGGTCCCCATCTCCACCAAGCCTATTACAATAGTTTATTTTAGGTGATCGCTGTTATGCATATTAGGCTAATATAAACATATTTTATGCAGAAAAATCCAATATATCATTAGGTCTATTTCCACCAATAACATTTTTAAAACATGTTCTGTTTTTTGACAAGGTTGAATCTATTCTGATTTATATGAAAGTTATAATATGTTTAGAACCCACATAAACAATAATTCATGTATAGCTCCATATTGCTCACGAATACATTCATCAGATATGTTTTTGTTTATTTCTATCCTTTATTTTGTATTAATTTGCTCATTTATTTATTTATTTGGATTGAATTAAAAACCAGCCAATTGCAACGGCCGGAAGGAGGTTTTCGCGCCTCAAGCGAGGCTGGCGAGACCTGTCAATCATATCCCGGGTATCCAATCAACGGGAGTCTTGCACTCGACTTCCTCGTATTTGAAGGGGGCGAGACGTGGACGATGTGCGCACGCTTGGCACAGGGTAAACATTCGTGTGTCCTCGAGCTTTGAGGGAGGGACTGAGCGAACTGTCAGAAAGAGAAAGAGAAGGAGAGAGAGCGAGAGAGGGAGAGACCGAACAAGCGAATGGGAGAAGAGGCTTGCAGCCATCGCCGTGCACTGTAATACTGGATTGTACTTCAGCGGGAGTTAGCGGTTTGGCAGGTTTATACACATCAAAACAGAACAAAGAGAAAGACTCTACAGTACTATAAAAGGAACGGCGAAAGAAAAGAATAAAGCAACAAGGGAGAAATCTCAGCGGCTAAATTTCAAAAGAACCAAGGAGCCAGTGCTTGTGTTTTTCTCTCCTGCAATAGGAACATAAACTGGGACTTTGTATTTCGTGGAGAAATTGCTACATTTCTTCGACCACTAGAAGTTTGTTGGAGCAAATATATATTTTCTGTGTATTTTAATTTGAACTCTCAGACGTTCTAAATACGACAAAACTTTATTGACGGACTGCACATGGTTTCAAACTGCTTTTGAGAACCTGGATTTTTATTCATCGCTATTTTATCCATTTCTATTTGAAATACATAAATGCAGTAAACACAACAAATACGGATTTAAATTCATTTTTGCTATCCTTTTTTATTCTTCTGGCGTTTGCAGAACAAGTCAATGGTATTTGCCAAAATACAACCCAGACTTTTAAAGTTTGAATAATTCATGAGATACAATTTGCCTGCTCGAAAAAAGTAACTGAAAAAGGGAGGGGGGTAATCAACAAACATATTCATAAGGGTTAACGGAATGGCCACCGCGGCTTCCAACCCCTATCTGTCCAGCAATAGTATCCTCTCGTCCGGCTCGATCGTGCATTCTGACTCTGGAGGCGGTGGTATGCAGCCGGGCAGTGCTGCGGTTACCTCGGTGTCTGGTGGGTACAGGGGAGACCCCACAGTAAAGATGGTACAGAGTGACTTCATGCAGGGAGCTATGGCAGCGAGCAACGGAGGACATATGTTGAGCCATGCTCATCAGTGGGTGACATCCCTGCCGCACGCCGCCGCTGCGGCAGCTGCAGCCGCTGTAGCAGCAGCCGAAGCCGGATCGCATTGGTCGTCGAGTCCCGTCGGTATGACAGGCAGCCCTCAGCAGCAGGACGTGAAAAACAACTCGGGAAGAGACGATCTACACACGGGCACCGCGTTGCACCACAGGCCCCCACACCTAGGTCCTCATCAAACCCACGCAGGGGCTTGGGGGAGCACAACTGCGGCTCACCTCAACTCGATATCAGGGGGACAGCAGCAGCAGCAGTCGCTGATCTACTCCAACCCCGGGGGCTTCACGGTGAATGGAATGCTCAGTCAACCAGGGAGCCAGAGCCTGGTGCACCCGGGTCTGGTAAGGGGGGACACCCCAGAGCTGGACCACGGCAGCCACCATCACCACCATCACCACCAGCATCCGCATCACCAGCAGCAACACCACGGAGGGGTGAACAGCCACGACCAGCACTCCGACGAGGACACACCGACCTCGGACGACTTGGAGCAGTTCGCCAAGCAGTTCAAACAGCGCCGGATCAAACTAGGCTTTACGCAGGCGGACGTGGGCTTGGCCCTGGGCACCCTGTACGGGAACGTCTTCTCTCAGACCACCATTTGTCGGTTTGAAGCTCTCCAGCTCAGCTTCAAAAACATGTGCAAGCTGAAGCCATTGCTAAACAAATGGCTGGAGGAGGCGGATTCTACCACTGGCAGCCCGACCAGCATCGACAAGATAGCGGCACAAGGTAGGAAGCGAAAGAAGCGCACGTCCATCGAAGTAAGTGTGAAGGGAGCTTTGGAGAGCCACTTCCTGAAATGCCCCAAACCCTCGGCCCAAGAGATAACCTCACTGGCGGACAACTTGCAGTTGGAGAAAGAAGTGGTTAGAGTGTGGTTTTGCAATAGGAGACAGAAGGAAAAAAGGATGACGCCCCCAGGAGTGCCACAGACGCCGGAGGATGTGTACTCGCAGGTCGGCAATGTGAGTGCAGATACACCGCCCCCCTCCATGGACTGCAAACGAATGTTCAGTGAGACATAGAGCAGAACACAAGACTAAAAAATATTTTATATAAAATTAAAACTGATAAAACACAGACTATCGTCAGGATAGCCAAAACATTGTTGATACTGTGATTGTGATGGAATAGGAATAAGACTGCAAATGTGTTATATATTTTTCACCAGAACAAAACAACCCCCCCTTTTCCACCCAACCCCAAAACGCACCGATAACCTTCTCCCAAGCCCTGAAATGTCTTAACCTAAAAGGTTCCTTCTGCTCTTTCTTTCAGGGACATTTTTTAGTAGATTACTTAAAAGATGCAAGTTTAACTGGGCCGAGTGAACCGACCGACCAGAGGGTGACTACAAGTTCGTTCCATCAGGTAATTTTGGCGCATTAACAACACCAACTGGAAATTTCAAAGCAAGTAGTCCTATTAGAATTTAAAAAAGATTCCCCCTGTACCCTGTATCTGATTTGCGAAAGACAAGAGGCAGGCATTTGTATATTTAAAAATGGGACATTTTAAACCCCTACTTTAACAAAGGAACAAAAACTGCAACAGCATCAATACGAAGAAGAGTGGCATCCACGAAGCTTCCAACATATTTTTTGCGGGGAGGACTGCATGGTTTAAATTTTCACAAAGAGGAATTGGGATTTTGAGGCCCTCCACGCCTAACGATAAAATATAAACTCACCAGGACTGTCCCCGCCATCTGATCTAAAAGATCACCTCTTTTTTTCAAATGGGATTTTTTTTCATGGGACTTGAACACCGTGAATGAAGAAATAGAAATAGACATTTGAAAAGACTATCTTCAGCTGCACTTATTTGAAATTCTTCTCCTCTCCGTTGCCAAGTGTGACTGAATGGGTGCTGTGGATGTAACTATACATGCTGCCATTTCTAAGCAGTATTCTTTGGTAGGTTTTAATAAACAACAGACTCTGTAAAGCCGGCAATATAGATTCATTAGATCAGATGCTGATCTGACTTATTTACTTTATATTTTTCATCAAAATGACTTGTTTTAATATTCTATTCGGAATACATATCAATTATTCCAAACGGTAATTTATTTCCCCCAGAACTTTGTGTAAGATGTTTTGCTTTCCTGTTTTCATTGTTGACTTCATTTGTTTTGTTTCATTTTTGTATTCTCGTTTCTAAAAGGAGCACAAATCAACATAAGCTGACATTGACAGTTGTTAGGTAATAAGGGTATATTTTGATGTGATAATTTGATTGTAATTTAATTTCAGTAGTGATTCCTTACGAGCTGATTGAGACCAATAAATTTGTTAGAATGAAATTACGTCATTGTGTGTTTTGAGATTTATATTTGAATGTAATATTTAGCTACGTTTGTTTATGAAACAAGGCATGCATTCGTGATATTATTTGATGTGAGAAAGGTTAACGCAGAGAAATTGCCGATTGTTCTTGTTCCAACTACTTTTGTCACAGATTTGCATAACATAAGTATACAAAAAATACTATAGTTTAGGAAAATAGGCCTATGTTATATCGAACGCTGAACCTCTGTGCATCTCCACTGTCAATGTTATTGGAGCCCCATAGGGAATTATAGTTGACAATTTCACCGGGCTATATTTGATTTATTCACAATTCATATTTATCTTTAACTAATTCGCTTCTCCACCTTCATCATAGCAGCAGCATCCGATAACTTTATTGATTATGTAGCATCCGATAACTTTATTGATAATGTAGCATTTGCATCATCTAGCCCTATAATTAGTCCGTAGACGACTAGTCACTCAAAGTGCGGTCTATGCGTTTGTTTACATCCACCGCGTGACACTTCCTCAGTATGCCCAATATGGGGGATCTTGCCGATCTTATTCCATAGCTCTGGTGAATGCTGTAGGCCTATCTCACCGGAGATGTGCGTCATGTTTTACAGACAAACATAAAGGTAGATGTTGCTACTGACATTGTTTGTAAAATATTTGATCATTCGCCCTACGTCAGTATAGGAGTAAGACGATTCGATTCAAAGCAGTATAGTCTATATATTTTCGTGTTATTGTTTTCATGCGCCAGTGTATTCATATATTCAGAGTGAAAGTTATATCTCAAGGGCCTTAGTTATGTTTTGAGAAACAGTATTATTATTTTGCAAATATGCACATACGGTCAAGATTCTTCATCTGACACACGCACATGCATGCGCATGTGAACACACTGTATACTATCCATATCATTACATTATTAGAGTTTTGGCATTGGATATTCTACTTTTTAGTTGCAAAGTGATGACTGTATCCTACACTGTTTATGTTTTCCTTGTAGGCCTATGGTGTAAATATGCTCTTGCATGGGATGGCGCAGGGTGCATGGACAACTCGTTTTTCAGTGACTATAACCTATTGCTTCCGAATTCCCATTATTGTAAACATCCTTTTGAGATGATTTAAATTAAACATAAATCTCATTAGTGTGATGACATCACAACAAGCATGATGCTGACCTAATGCATAGCTAGTCTAAATATAGCAGGTTACCCTCAAAGTATGGTAGTCTTGGCGTTGACAGATTTTATGGTTTATGGTTTAAAATAATACTTAAAGAGAACTTTGCGATTTCACATTGACACCAGGCTTTTGGGCAATGAGTTGGACATTGATTAGGCCTATCAAATTGGACATTGGAGCCAACGAAATACAAATAGATACAATAATGGCGTTTTACCATGTTTGAATTAGCTTTTGTTGTGTAAAATTGACATTAGCGTTGAGAAAGCAATACCTATAAGGTTTGCGCATGTTTGTTCTATGTTGTGTGACTTTGGTCCAGTTTAGGCCTATAGGCCTGTGGATAGGTTACATCTCTATTTGCATAATAGTGCATGCTACGCATATAAATTATGCTACACTGTAGCCTATATAAACTATTTCGATTTCTTAAGACTGAAATTAGGACGAAACCTATAGCTTGGAAATGCACTCGGCTCTCCAACTTTTTCGCAAGTAGACTATTCAGCTAAATGCACTATCCACGCTCGAAGATTTAAATTTCGCGGATGATTTCCCATACACTAGTTGCTTAGCAACTGAATTCAACGTTATAGAAGAAGTATGCATCACTTTCCTTTGTCCTCATTAATAAAAGTGCCAGTCAGACACGCGGGTAGATTTGGTCATTCGAATCCATGAAATCCCAGAGAAATGGGTGGCTATAGCCAACGTTCTGATTATAGACGCATGCAGTTTGGTTCGAACTGAATACTACACAAATATTTTTGTAGCATTGGATAGCTTCCACTTGCAATATGCACTTTCCATAAATGCCTATAAAGAAAAGTAGGATCATTTAAGACAAGCATACAAAAAGTAAGAATATGTTTCGTTTGGATATTTCAAATAGCCAAGATAATTGTGAGCACACGCGTCCATCCATATAGGCCTAAACAACTTTACGCCACCAACGCACCCAATATCCCCAAGAGGGATAACCCATTGACTAAATTTTGTTGTCAATAATTCCAATCCAATAAATGGGTGGGGCATGATATAACACAATATATAATAGGTCCAGGAAATCTATATTATTTTGCATATTCTTCATATTTGATCATCTGGGGCTTATTGCCCACATTCGAAATGTGAAAATGTCACATGATGTGTGTGATGTTTCCCACGTCTGCAAAATGATTTTGATCTGAATCGATGTTACTGCGTTATGGGTCTAGTATAGGGATTATTACCTGCATTGCTTAATAGTAAATTAATTATAACCATTATGCAAACTTAGTGCATTGTGCGTTTGCCATTCATGCATGGGAAAAGTGCTTGTGTAGCATTATTTGTCTGTGTGAAGGGTTCCAAATGATCCACATTAATAGACAATTATAATATTTATATTTTACAGTGTGACATGTAAAGACTTACAAAATAATATAACTGGGGTTTTAATTTGCTTTATGCACAAACTCTCTCTCGCCCAGCCAGCCTGTTCGCTCAGCATTTCATGGGTCTTCAAAACCTGGTGGCCAATACCCTGGCCTAGTCCTTTGTCTCCATAACGCATAAGGATATTTCTCGTTGTGGAATCTGTATGGCAGCGTAACTTTCTCTTTTAAATCGTGAACAATTGTTACCCGGGTTAAAGGGGGAGGCCCCCCGTCACCCCAAAGCCCTGCAGTTTGGACATTCTCTCAACACAATGGGGTTCACCATAAGGCCTTTTTCATAGAGAATATTTGTTTCGCCACCAGATCAAGCCATTCAGTGGTAGCAGAAATGTTCATCGACGTTTTTGATTTGGTTAGATGTCCGTCCGCAAGTCCATCTATGCGCCCAGTTTAGGTTTACAGTCTGTGGCAGATTAACGTTGAGTGTTTTTGGATTCATTATTCAAATATCAACACTTTCTCTGCACTTCAGAATAAATCCGTTCAGTCACGGCGCAACAATGGGAATAGCATAACGAATGGCAACGTTATGGACAGCTGATAGGTAGATTTGGGTGACACATATCAACAACAAAGACCGAAAAACAACAACATAACACAACAAATTGAGAAATAGCCGGATTCTTCAGATTGTCCTCTTAGACTCATTAGACGTTTAGGCCAAATATGTTATAATCTGTGTGCATCATCTCAACATTGTTATTACGTCATAGCAGACTGAGGAATACATTTCCTCTATACTAAAGTGTTTCATATGGTTTAGTTTAGGTTTATTTCTCACAAACATCGGTTCTATTATGCAAGCACGTATAGTGTTTTGAATTCCTTGGAAGTCTAATATCCCAGTCAACATTTGACCCACACCATCTTTTCCCTCGCATTCTACTCCTCCCACGTGCCGTCCACATGAATATGCATTAAACCGGCGTTGTTTTCCATGGGGAGGCTTCCTCGATGGCCTATAGTTCATATCCTGTTGCGAAAATTGTAGTCTTCTGTCGGTGATATAGATTCCACCACACAAAAAAATCTAAGCCCCCTCAAGTTCTGCTCTTGACTGATGTGATGATAAAATCGAATGTATATTTATTTGATATATTCCTAATCTCTTACGAGTCATGACGTCTCCTTCCAAACTGAACTTCTTCTTAGGTCTTTTGTTCTATTGCTAATATATATTTGTAAATCCCTTAGCCCAGCTCTTTTTCAGTAGGCCAAGTCTAATGGTCGTTGTAATAGGGTGCTTCCCATGGTTATGTTATATTATGTCAATACTTCCACATGAAGCTCCATTTCATCAGAGATGGCCCTTGACGACAGAAACTTCCTGTTTCCCTTTCTGCGGGCACAGACCCAGTGTCTCCCTCTAAAACGGGTTGGTTTGATATTCCTTATATGCATTTCATTGCCTGCAGGTAACCATCCTATTCTCCAGAAAGTGAAAGATAAATCCTTTAATCAACTTAAAATGATGTAACCAAGGATATTATAACAAAAACGTTCACAATTGTGATGATTGATTTTATGATTTAATTTGTTTTGAAGAGTAACTTGAGCACAAAGGCATTGCGTTGTATATATCTACAATATTATATTATGCATGTATTATACAATAGGCTAATCAGTAGCACATTTTATTATAATTTTGCATTCGTTTCAAGTTGTTAATGTCGCGTGCACAAGTACAGTGAAATGTATTTCTTGCAAACTCTAAAACCAACGATGCAGTAATCAATATCGATGTAGTACTAAAAAATAACAAGGTAGAACAAAAACACGAGAAATAAAAATATGAAATAAGAAGAACATGAGAAGTAAGAAACCTATATACAGGGTCCGTTAATGTGTGACTGATTCAAAGCCATGAAGATGTATACATAGTTAATATAATATAAACGTTGCAACTTCTTATGGCCTCATCCCTGCCTATAACATGTAGGTTATTGGACTTCACTTACAGGTATTTAGAACCAAATTAAAACGGAAAAGGTGGACATGTAATTGCACGATAATAACCACATATACATAATATAGGTCTACTATATATCATTTATCACTCGGCATTCTGACAGCGAGGGTCCGGAGATTGGACCGTACAAAGCACAGATTGAATTCCACGGATTGGCATGATGTGCTGCACGCGGGGTGCCTATTCCTAATTCCGACTGCCTCGTGCCTACCCGACCTGACATTCTCACCGGCAAGAATGGAGGAGGACGCTTTAAAATATGTATGGCGGTGACGCGACTCTTGGGGTTTCCTTTCTATGAATCGTGAAGGTCAGGGTTTCGTGGTCACAACGGATGGGTAGAATAGAGTCTGTTTAACTAAGTACTCGAAACTAACATGCTTCAGTATCTGATCCGCCTGTCAACAATACAAACAGATTTCTCCGACTTTAATGTTTTATTTTAAAATTTGTCATGCAATTCAAATGTAGCCCTACTAAACACCGGCCCTATGCACATGCATCTAAACGTGTGTGAGACACAAAAAGTAACGAACAGTCAACAAATATAGACAATGAAATAGACCAAGTTGATCTATTGTCCGCTTCCTTCTTCTGTTTCAAGACGCGGTATTGATTCACGTTTAAAGAAATAGGTTGACATATCCAACAACCTGAAAATACAGTGGCTAGATGTAACTGGACGAACAGTTGACAAGTCTTGTCAGTTGCAGGTCAGGCACCGTAAAGAAGACAAAGTGCACATCACCCAGTCACACTCATCCCTTCATACTCCATCCCTTCATACTCCTCGATGAGGATAAGACAACTTGACCATTGTGAAATAATCGAGGAGGACTCGGCTTTGGTCTGCCCTACAAAGGTCTCTCACCCAAGTTGAACCGCGGGATTTATGGTAACCCACTTTCAGCCCACGAAGAGCCGTGCGTGAGATCCTGCTACATTACAAACATACCCGCAGTCACGCACGCATGGCTTCATTCACCAACCTCGCCAACCTCCTACAGCATCTATACATCTGATGTATGGGCATTCAGGACGTCATCTGCACAGAGGTAAGATTTAATATATTGGAGTGTACAGAATTTGGGGGGGGGGGGGGGGGGGGGGGGTTGAATGGACACTCGCCGCACTCTCTTCCTCATCAGGTCTGTTGCATCTGTTTTTGACATATTGAGATGTATCAGTAAACTTTGGATACATCTATAGGGTGGGTTTAAATACAGAACTTTATCAAGCTTTGGCAGGAATATTAATGGCATGTCATTTTAAATGTGATAAAAGATGTCTTCAATTTGTTTTGTTTAAGTCGAGAAAAAACTTAGCCTAAATCCGTTTTGCCTTCGGCCTACCATTATAATGATTAATAGTAAATTCATCTTTATAATGCGTTCAACAGCAGCTGTTTTATTATTATTACTAAACTGGTACTTTACTTGATACAAGGAAACATGTCATGCTTCAAATATACAGATGAGAATCCAACTTCAGATCATGCGCAAGCTTCAAATTTTCCCCCAAAAATTATACCAACGTTTATCACTTTTCCTCGATGCACTTCATATACAGCCATGAAACTACAACAAAGCCACGTATTTGCTGTGGATTGTTTCGTCTCATGTCAAATTTCTTGTAGTAGAAAATATCG
Source organism: Oncorhynchus mykiss (assembly GCF_057628025.1). NCBI lineage: Eukaryota > Metazoa > Chordata > Actinopteri > Salmoniformes > Salmonidae > Oncorhynchus > Oncorhynchus mykiss. The sequence continues at coordinate 25,166,139 of NC_143039.1, forward strand.
CTATGTTATGAAAATAACTTCAAATATGTATTATTTTATTATTCATCTCTTTGATGTATGAAATGGATTTGGGGGTAAATGTGGCTCTCCAAGCTTCTATGACATTACAGCGCCATCTGCTGGAATTAATAGCTGGGTCTAATATTCTGCAAAATGAAGACGCTTTTCATTTAGTTTCCTACAATTAAGAAAAAAACAGTATTGCATACAGATAATAATGATGATATTGGAAAGACCACGATAAAAACAAGATTTTCAAGTGGGAACATTCATTTACAAATTAGGCTACTCTGAATGTCTTTGTGCGCTTTATGTGCGCATTATATTAAATATGTCAACTGTTTTAATCAATGAAAGTCAACTGTTTTCGTCATTGTTTAAACACAAATTATATTTATCATATAGGCTACGTTAATAATACGATATTGTGGGGATTCGTGAGGATTCGTATGTAGCGAATCCTGATTTTAAATGTATCACAATATTCGCTGAGAGTTATAGTAGCCTACGTATAGACAGACCTCTTGCCCTGAACGTTTCGGGAAAACAACGTTGCTGCTATGCACGAGACATTAATAACAACATCATTTTAAACATGTACTTTCTCTGACTTTTAATTTGTTTGAAAATTGCAACAGGTTGAGCCTAATTGTTTGTCATGATGCGTGAATTGATCTTATCTCGAACTTTTCCCCTTAAATGTAATTGTTAGGCTAGTTTTTTATGTAAGTTTGATTTCGTTCAAGACTGGAGATTTCGTTCAATTTTGGATGTCTTTCCCATGCAAATAATTGTATTTAAAGTAGGCCTATACATTTCATCCAATTTAACTTTGTATATTCTTATCTTCCACAAGATACAAAAAATGTTTTTTTTAGGATTGTTTTAGGAATATATTAAATACAGAGGACTTGAAATCACATGCATGTTTGACCAACCTGATGTTATTGTTAGATAGCCTACGCTAGAGTGGGGTGACCCTCTCATTCACTTCTTTCTGCACAACACAGTTAAATCACCTATGTCTGGAGGGGCCTTAGTGTGTCTCATACCCACTTCCATAAACAGAGTTTTACCATTACAGTTTCAACCCGCGTCGTAAGATACAGTAAAACGACAATATACCAAACTACTGTACAGCTCCCACTCTCCTTTCTTCCTCTGTGTTCTCTGCGTTTTATCATCAAAGTCAGCTGTTGACCAGTCATTCCCTACTCTCCTACTCTCCTCTCTGCCCACTTCTCTCCTCTCCTTACCAAACCTCTCCAGAGGGTTGGACATCTCCACTAAGGAGGGAGTGGGACAGTTGAGGGCGACACAGTCCTACAAGACCCGAGTCCTCTGGATGACATCATAGCTCTGATGATGTCATCTCCTTTTCAGGAAACTGATTTAATGGGGGTGAGAGGATGTCTGATGGCATTGTTTATCAAGATGTTGTTTTCTTTCCAACAGGCCCAGCATGTGAGTAAGGTATAGGGTACACATAAGGTCAGTGGTGGTTTCACTGTGTGTAAACTAACTATGTCCACCAAGGGAAAGAACCCAGACAGTTTCAATAATGACAACCAGATTATCTCTATACATTGTGTGTTTAGTATTTTCAAACCACAATATGATAACTCTTTAAGTCTACAGTGCACACTTTGGTCCACAAGCCAATTAAACCACTGCATATTTCGACATATAACTTGATGAATTATGCCTCTGAGTTAATAGATTGTTGATCACATCTAGTATCTATTTCTGTCCTTCAGACCTGGGACCATTTTTTGAACAAAGCAAGTACTTTTATTTGAGTATTTGAGTGGTTATAACATTTTATTGAAAAATAAAAAAAAGTCTGCTAAATTGTGTTTGACAGGTATTTCAAATACCTGGATTAAATGCATGGTCGTGTAGGCTATTTGAGTCAGTGTATTTGAGCATTTCAAATACTTTGTATTTGTATTTCCAAATACATTAAAATATTAAACCACTTCTCTTTTAAAATAAAAAATATCTGAGAACTTACTTCGAATGTATGTGAAAGTAATTGCGATATTTGAAATAGTATTTGAACCAAGGTCAGCTGTCATTTAACTAGTAAGCGTCGCGTATTCAGCCAGGCTCACCACCACATGTGGTTTGGTTCTCAGATATCAATACGCAGCAGAGAGAGGATGTTCAGGCGATCTACGGCCTCAGACCTTGTGTCCGATGGCTGCTCCACACAAAACGGAGCATTCCAAACAACTGACGCCCACAACCACAGCAGGCCAGTGCCAATGAATAACGCTTCAAAGCGCCCTTCGGGAATATTGTTCATACTTCACAATGAGAACTAGTCCAGATGCCTGCCTAGGGCCAAACAAATATTATTCTTTTTTTAAATGCATTCTTTAAAAAGTGTTGACAAACAAAAAAAAATTCTCAACTGCAATTTCACATAGACAAGAGAATAGAAAGTTTCCATCATAAATAAACATCTCACTGTGTGGATATTGGTTAAAAATCGAAACATTATACTCTTCAGACCAAACCAAATCAATTCACTACAAATAAAAAAACCTAACACTCGAATCTCAATTTAAGGATCCCTGAACTGTGCACAACAAAGTTTCAAATTAATCATTGAAATCAATTTTTATTTGATTTATTTTACTAGGCAAGTCAGTTAAGAACAAATTCTTATTTTCAATGACAGCCTAGGAACAGTGGGTTAACTTCCTTGTTCAGTGGTAGAACAACAGATTTTTACCTCGTCTGCTCAAGGATTCAATCTTGCAAACTTTCGGTTGCAAGTCCAACACTCTAACCACTAGGCTACCTGCAACCATTGCCTGTCTGTCTGGCCCCAAAATGCTAAACAGTTCCCTCCCTCTCTCACGTTTGACTGGAATCAATGTATCCAGAGAGGGTCTGGTTTGGTCTGGCCAGTGACGGGGACATGGAGGAGGCTGGGCTGATGGATCGATGGCTGGGACCATGAAGGGCCCGTCCTCAGGAGGTCCGGTCGCGGTGACATCCCCTGCCACACGCCCGCCTGCCGCTGCCTCACGGCGGCCCGCCAACAGAGGTCAGCTATCCCAGCAGACCGTTCGCTTGGGCAGCAGTTACCAAGGTGACAGCATGTCAGCGACAGCCCCTGAGTCCTGCGGGGCGAGCCGGGAGCCGATGCATCACTGCCTGTGATGGATTTGTCAATAATACTTAGACCGCAAAGAGCGAGGCCTCGCGTGAGACACACACACAGACAGACAGACAGACAGACAGACAGACAGACAGACAGACAGACAGACACACACACACACACACACAAAGATGTAGAACTGGCCATCCTCAACACACACACACACACACACACAAACACACACACACAAGTACGCATATATGCACAAACACGCAAACACGTACAAACATGCCAAAACAGGCGCATACTATATGCACAGACTCAAACACACACATTCACTCACTCACTCACACACCCTTCACAAGAACGCAGCCTCACACATGCACTAGTGACATGCTGATTGTTTGAGGAGACATGTGCGTTTGCATACATGCATGGATTAAACCATGGGAGCAGGAGGCTAGAGCAAGCTGGCAGATATAATTACTGTATACTCTGAGACCCAAAGGAAACAGAGAGAGAGAAAATGTGAAAGGTAGAGAGAGAGAGAGAGAGAGAGATAGAGAGAGAGAGAGAGAGAGTGAGAGAGAGAGAGAGAGAGAGAGAGAGTGTGAGAGAGAGAGAAAGTGAGAGAGAGAGAGAGAGAGAGAGAGAGTGAGAGAAAGAGAGAGAGACAGAGAGAGAAAAAGAGAGGGGAAATGTGAAAGGGAGAGAGTGAGAGAGAGAGAAAATGTGAAAGGTAGAGAGAGAGAGAGAGAGAGAGAGAGAGAGATGTGTGAAAGGTAGAGAAGAGAGCGAGAGAGAGAGAGAGAGAGAGAAAAAAAAGTGAAATGGAGAGAGTGAGAGAGAGAGAGAGAGAGAGAGAGTGAAAATGTGAAATGGAGAGAGAGAAAATGGAGAGAGAGAAAATGTGAAATGGAGAGAGAGAAAATGTGAAAGGGAGACAGAGATGAGGAGAGAGGGAATGTGAAATGGAGAGAGAGAGATGAAGAGAGAGGGAGACAGAGAGAGAGAGAAAATGTGAAAGGGAGAGAGGGAGACAGAGAGAGAGAAAATGTGAAAGGGAGAGAGGGAGACAGAGAGAGAGAAAATGTGAAAGGGAGAGAGAGAGAGATGAAGAGAGAGGGAGACAGAGAGAAAATGTGAAAGGGAGAGAGAGAGTGACAGAGAAAATTTGAAAGGGAGAGAGAGAGATGAGGAGAGAGGGAATGTGACTCTGTATCTCATTAACCAGAGTTAGATTGAAAGCAGAGAGAATCTGGTGGGTTTTGCCTCAGAGGGGTTGCTGTGTAACCATTTATAGGTTGGGGATTGAATAGATTACTAATGGTTGGACACCGGTATTTTCAAGTTAGGTATTAAGGCCTCAGGCCCAAAGATAGTTTGTGGTTAATTCATGCATTCTCACCTCTCTTTGGTTCTTTAGTTCTGTTCTACGAACTACACATAGAATATTTGCATAAGAATGTGAGTTTCTGGTTGCGTAGGTATAGGGAGCTTTGAGGGATATTACACACATGTAGTTTCAACTCCACACCAGAGAGGATATGGAGTTTGAAATCGTGTTGCCTTGCTAGCTTACGTCTATAATGTTTATACGCTGGCATCAGGTCATGACCTATGCCCTGGATTTACACAGTACGTATTCAATGACCAATCCTCTGAAAGACATGAGGTAGGAGCACAACTCACTCTTCATGATGGAGTGACATTTTTACCATCCTTTTCAGTCATCGGTAAATAGCAACCACACTGGTCCTTCAGCGACTGTACAGTGGGAGGGAGGGAAGAAGGGAAAGGGGGAAGGAGAGAGGGAGGGAGGGAGGGGTTAGAGTGTGAATAGGACCAGTGTTAGTCCTGTGTCTCTGCCAGCTGGGCAGCACCAGAGGATGGCAGTCTGCAGCGTAGACTGTGTCATCTGTATAGAGAGGCATGAATGGGGAAGTCACATGTCTAGTAGTGTGCAGTACACCTGGAGAAGCCGGGGGAGGCAGATTGGTCAATAAAGGACCAAATAAGTATGAAAGATCATAAGATGACCAGGTATTGTCTTTGACTCCCGAGCGGCGCAGCGGTCTAAGGCACTGCATCTCAGTGCTAGAGGCGTCACTACAGACCCTGGTTTGATTCCAGGCTGTATCACAACCGGAGTCCCATAGGGCGTCGCACAATTGACCCAGCGTCGTCCGGGTTAGGGTTTGGCCGGGGTAGGCCGTCGTAATAATGTTCAAAAAATTGTAAATAAGAATTTGTTCTTAACAGACTTGCCTAGTTAAGTAAATACAAATACATTTAGACTAGTGACGTCATTCTAATGTGACACATCACAAATGAACTACTTGTAACTTTTTTGGCAAACAAAAAATGGTTAAGAAAATATTCCAATGAATGTACATAATGTTACAGATTTACCTCTGGTCTACTCTTCTCTGTTAGGAGCACATCTCTATCACATAGATACATAATGTTACAGATTTACCTCTGGTCTACTCTTCTCTGTTAGGAGAACATTTCTATCACATAGATACATAATGTTACAGATTTACCTCTGGTCTACTCTTCTCTGTTAGGAGAACATCTCTATCACATAGATACATAATGTTACAGATTTACCTCTGGTCTACTCTTCTCTGTTAGGAGAACATCTCTATCACATAGATACATAATGTTACAGATTTACCTCTGGTCTACTCTTCTCTGTTAGGAGCACATCTCTATCACATAGATACATAATGTTACAGATTTACCTCTGGTCTACTCTTCTCTGTTAGGAGAACATCTCTATCACATAGATACATAATGTTACAGATTTACCTCTGGTCTACTCTTCTCTGTTAGGAGCACATCTCTATCACATAGATACTAAATAACTAACAGAATATGCCCGTTTTTAAGTATGTGCTCTATATGAATCAGCACGCACCGTTGTTTAAAGAGCTTTGCTACTCGCTGAAATCAAAGTAATTAATTGGTGTTATACACCAAGGACATAATTATATTTTTCAGTAACTGGCACATATTTAATTACCAGTAATTGTTCCTGAGCCTTGTTGAAAAGTGTTGTACACCAGACAGTGGTACTGTATTATACATTAATGCTGGTGCTGATACACACTCATTACCACGTTGGTGTCAAAGAGTAGGCATGAAAACAACAGTGAAAGATTATTGCCCCCACCCCCTTCAATGATGTGATAATGAGCTGACATGTAGGGGAGACCGGGGCACAAAGTAACAGTTTCGGTCTTTTGCCTATTTATGAAACATTATCTGAGTTAGATTCATAATATTCATAATATAACAACACATATCTCAGCTACCATTGCACACGGTAACTAAATTTCTAGGACATACCAGTCGTTTACAAGTGGCGGCAGTCAAAATGTAGGCGGGTTCATTGTAACAGGCTGCAGGGTTAAATGGAACAATTGTAAAAAAAATAAAATAAAAAAAATTGGGGTAATTGAACAATTTTTGGATTTGAAAATTATATGTGAAAATTTTCATTTAGTCTTTTAGGTAAAAAATGTATATATTTTATATAAGATACGTTTAGTATTCAAAAGTATGAATGTGTTTATGTTTTACGGTATTCTCTTAGTTGTGCTGGGAAACTTGATGTAAAGAAGTGAAATGTTATATCATTATGTAACTGTGTCTATATGCCATATAAAATACCATTGAATTTTAGGTAAGGGGTTTAATAGTAACAAATGTTGCAATTTGCATCTAATCTGAGTTGTGAGAAAATACAAGAATAATTGTAATCAACTACACCAATGAAAATACTTATTCTTACGGATAAAAATCCTATATGATTAGAAACATAGGGGATGTTCCACATGTCAATAATCAGAAAAATACAAAACGACTTGTTGCCAATACAACAAAATATAATAATGTCATAGGAGTGTAGATACACTAACCAATCATTTTCACGTTGATTAACAGCTTTCTAACTGGTTTCTAATTGGAGTTATTTCGTTGTTACTCTGTGCCCCGGTCTACCCTACATACATGTAGTACATACATGTACAGATCTACAGATCTACTCCTGGGCAACATGCCTTTGTTTCCAGTCCTTAGGCTCAATACCCATCCTCCACCATAGGTGTTAATGCCAGCCAGATTGGAAAATAGTTATTTAAGACCCCTGTCTACCACAAAGGGCACCAATACTGATTAACAGGACTTTCAGTAAAGTGTGGTCCCATTTAAAAGTGTCAGGAGCTAAACGTACCTGCTGGGCTGATGGGGGGGGCTTGAACATGAGAACAGGGTTTAATAAGTAAACAGAGACACGGGAGGAAAGGAGAACAGGTCTTCTGATCAGGGCTTATTTGCCCCCCCCCCCCCCCCCTGTGTGCCGCAGTAGCTGATTAGCCCTGCCGATTGTACCTTGTAATTGCTCTGCCTTGACCCCCTCTAGGCAAATATTACATTTTAGTGGTTTAACCTTTGCAAGCTACAGTGTGGTGAAATTGCCAGAGCAGATGTCTATGGAGCCCAGCAGTAGTTCCCAGGTCCCTCTGATCAACAGAGAAAATGCCTCCCAGATTGGACCCTTGACTATAGTCTCAATTTGCCGCCGCAGCCTTTCAGTCAGACTGCTGATTTCTTTACAGTGATTTCCCCCAAAATGATTTCACTGCTCCTGTCTCTAGGACTACCTACCCTGGCTGTGATTTGAGGTTGTAAGCGTGGCGTGTCATTTTGGATCTGCGCAATCACTGTAATTACAGAGGGGGAGAGAGGGAGGGGGATCGATCAACGGAAAGATTGTCAACTCATCAATCAAACTAGTTTAGCCATCAATCTATCTATTGAATTCAAATATCAATCCTAAGACTCTATTCGACATAGGCCTAAAATATTGTTATCTCTAATAGTTAACATTATTCCTTTTCATTGTGTTAATTGCAACCATTTCCCCTAATGAAAAAAGGAAAGCTTGTAATGGTTCAACCAAGGACAACTCAACGGTTTCTCTCTCTAACTGAGAGCTCTGGTCTACATGAAAAGACTTGACGATGTACAATTTCAGTTATTGACAATACAACAACCAAATCCGTTATGTGGTGAAACAGTGGTAACCAACTGGTCCCATCGTAAATCCGTTATGTGGTGAAACAGTGGTAACCAACTGGTCCCATCGTGTTGAAGGATCCATGAAGACTGAAGAAAACAAGTCATTCCCACTGACTGTCATTGCTGTGATATTCCATGCATCCACAGATTACTTGAGGAGAATGTAGAGTCAAACTCCTGTCACGCAGTCGGATAAAAGCATTATTTCCAGACAAATCTTTTTTTGTAATAAACTATGATTGATTTGCGACTACATGCTAGATTTCTCTCCAAACCTCCATCCAACCGCAGGCAAAATGAAAACAATATGAATATGGTGGCAAAAAGCTCACACTACCACATTGCACACAGACTGGAATTTCCCTGACTTTCAACTTCCATGTTCAAAATATCTGAATATTTATTTGCCCAGATAGGTCTTCACTGCAACTAGCACCAGTCTGATTCAGCACGGGCATAAAGTAGGAAGTAAGATAAGCTCACTGTGAAACAAGTTGTTCCATCTTGAAAAAACAGTTCCCCAACTTCTTTATTAGTGGTTTTTGTGTGTACGTACATGTATGTGTATGAGTCCTGTCTCTCTAAGTGTCTCTGGTGTAGGGTGTGGGGAGACCCCTACTCATCCTATTTGGCTGAGACCATTATGGGAAATGTTGGTGGGACGAAGCGGACGGAAGTTTTTCTTAGGGCATTCTCAGCTATTTCCAGGGGCTCAGGTTTCCTCTGTCCCGTCTGGGTCCCCCCTCCCGCGCACCTCTTCCTCCCAAACTGCCGCCAGCTGGCTCCCAGGGCCCCCAGCGCCCCTCTCCACACAACGCTGTAATGACTTCCTTCCTGCTGCTCCCTCTCTCCGGTGCAGGGACTCCCTGCCTCCTCCTCCACACTCACCTGCTGCTCCCTCTCTCCGGTGCAGGGACTCCCTGCCTCTGCCTCGACACTCACCTGAAATGAGAAAACTGTCCGGTGGAAGAGGAAGCAGGAAAAAGAGACTACTACTTTATTTTATCCTGGGAAAGGAAGTAAACCCCTCAGTTTGTTTCAGGGGGGAAACCTAATACAGAGAGAGAGAGAGAGCGGGAGGGGTCTCCAAAGTGGTTCCATATGCTAGACGGAAGCCAAGCTTGGTCTGGGAGCCACTGGGCCACACTGGTCCACTACAGAGACACAGACACCTGATGGTCACACCCAGACCCATACAGAGACATCCCATAACTAAGACAGAAAGAGAAGCAAAGGAGCTAAAAGGACTGACAAATATCATGTGTTATCTTAGAAAATGGTAAACCGTGTGATGTTATCCTGTATTATATAGTAACTTACTTTATATCATAGCTTGTTATATCCTGTCATACTAAATCATGTTTACTGTTTCATTGTCAAGATCTCTAGAGAAACCTCCAGGGCTGAAGCCCCAATAAGACATTAGATGTGAATCCCTGTGTTCAGTCTGAGGGTGGCTAGCTTAATGTAGCTCTCCCAGCCAGCTCTCCTCTCCTCAGCAGGTCAGCCAGGCTCCCCGTCTCCCTATGGGCCCTTGCTAAAAAAGACTAATATCTGTGGACATCTATAGCTGCTGCGGTCCAATCTGTCTCAGTGGTGGATTCGTTTCACGGCCTGCCAGGAGTGTTTTGTAATTAGCCTGATATTGATGAAGGCTGATTCCAGCAGGTAATCGCTGACAGTTCAGCTTTGTGTCTGCGCTCCTCAGAATGTCTCTATTCATTAAAAGGTTTCACGAGTGTGAATTAATTTCCACTTCATGCTTTTGCTCTTTGATCAGCTGTGAGGGGGGATTTCATGGCCATCAGAGATAGGATATCTAGCTAAACAGTCTTCACGGTAGGAGACTGTGTGGCTCAGCGGGACGGGTGGGAAAATGGCCGTGGCCACAGCAGAGTGATCGGGGACATCTGATCTCATACTAGATTCGCTGTGGGAATCAGTGTTCACTGATGATCCGTTTGTGGGATTAGTCAAAGACCACAGACACACTGATAGTAATACCAATACCAGATGGAAGGTCTAATAGTAAACCTGAGGTTTACTGCAGAGTAGTCTGGACACAGCGGTCTGAGGCACTGCATCTCAGTGCAGAGGCGTCACTACAGAACCTGTTTCGATCCCGGGCTGTATCACAACCGGCCGTAATCGGGAGACCTATAGGGCGGCGCACAATTGTCCCAGCGTCTTCCGGGTTAGAGGAGGGTTTGGCCGGGGTAGGCCGTCATTGTAAAATAAGAATTTGTTTTTAACTGACTTGCCTAGTTAAATAAAGGTTAAATAAAAACATTTAAATTAATAATATCCACTATAGCAGGGGTACTCAACTCTTACCCTACCAGGTCCGGAGCCTGCTGGTTTTCTGCTGGTTTAATTGCACACACCTGGTGTCCCAGGTCTAAATCAGTCCCTGATTAGAGGGGAACAATGAAAACAGGCAGTGGAACTGGCTTTGAGGTCCAGAATTGAGCTTGAGGGTACTTTAACACAGGAGGCTGGTGGCACCTTAATTGGGGAGGATGGGCTCTTGGTAATGGCTGGAGCAGAATCAGTGGAATGGTATCATATACATGGTTTCCATGTGTTTGTGACATTCTATTTGTGACGTTCCAGCCATTATTATGAGCCATCCTACCCTCACCAGCCTCCACTGTACTACAGGGTTGATAGAAAACCCTTTTGCCATGAGAGAATGAGTAAGGAGACAAAGGGCTGAAGATAAATGTTGGTTAGGAGTGGAATAGACATCCATTATTAGAACCACTATAACCCTCTGGCCACCAATGCCACCCACCACCACCCTCCTCATCGTGGCACTGCTGCCTATACCCTGAGGCTGGCTAAGGTGGTGGTGGGCGAAATAGGCTTTTTGACCCCAGGCATTATAGAATGACAACAATTACCTCAGCTCGTCTCTTTAGCGTTTTGGTCAAGACAAGCTGGCTGCAGTCTGACTGGCCTCAGGCCAAGCTAGGCCATTAGTGCCTGGCCACATTAGAGATGCATTAGGTCAGAGCCTAAACTGTCCTGCACCCCAGCTGCTAACCGAGGCCCTCAGTGAGGGGCCATGTTGGGGCCAGGACCGGGACCTGCTCTCTGGGCTCAAATGGTACTATGGGGTTTTACACACAAACACACGCACTCACAGCCTGTTTATCACAACAAGGTAACTCCATCCCGGCCTATGTGTTAATACTGTATGAAAATTTATATTGGACAAAATTGTCAGCAGTCCTTTTGAACTTTTAGTATGTGTGTACTAATATACTAGTTGTTCAGGTGTAGCACAGTGTGTGCATCTGTGTGTGTGTGTGTTTTGAAGGCTGCTCGCTGGACTGGCTCCGCGACACCATGTGGTCGCCTCATATCCCCAGGCTGCCTTTTCCAATCACTGCCTGCCTCTCTCCCTCCCTCCCTCCGCTCACAACAGATAAGAGGCCAATCAGTGTTGGCTTGGGTACACATGCTTGTTCCTGAATGAGGGAGGAGGTGGGGGTTGTTGAAGAAGGCCTGGGGATATGTGTGGTGCGCTGGCATCCATGACAAAAGCATACGCCTGTTTCCACAAGGGGGGGGGGGGGGCAACTCTCTCTCTATACTCACCTCACGCCTGCCTCTCCTCTGAGATTAGTTATTAAGCAATTTGGGGGATACACACACCCTCACACTCATACACACACACACACACACTAAGAGGAGACAAGCGGTTTACACTATGCAAAGCATTCTCTATGAAGGATGAGTTGGGGGAACTCTTGACAGAGAATAGCAGGGTCTTGAATTAATGTAGGTGGTTGCAAGCCTGTTTGTCTCGAAGGAGTACCAGAGGAACGAGAGAGCCAAGGAGAGGAATAGGAAACACTATTAATAAATACGGTCGGCAGGCAGTCGGGTAGGTAGGCGGGTAGGTAGGCAGGCAGGCAGGTAGGCAGGCAGGCAGGTAGATAGGCGGGTAGGCAGGCAGGTGGGTAGGTAGGTAGGTAGGTAGGTAGGTAGGTAGGTAGGTAGGTAGGTAGGTAGGTAGGTAGGTAGGTAGTCAGGCAGGTAGGTAGGTAGGTAGGAGGTAGGTAGGAGGTAGGTAGGTAGGCGGGTAGGTGGATAGGTAGGAGGTAGGTAGGTAGGCGGGTAGGTGGATAGGTAGGCGGATAGGTAAGTAGGTAGGTAGGTAGTTAGGCAGGTAGGTAGGTAGGCGGATAGGTAGGTAGGCAGGCAGGTAGGTAGGTAGGTAGGTGGATAGGTAGGTAGGCAGGTAGGTAGGTACGGAGGGAAGGTAGGTAGGTAGGTAGGTAGGTAGGTAGTTAGTTAGGCAGGTAGGTAGGTAGGTAGGTAGGTAGGTAGGTAGGTAGGTAGGTAAGCGGATAGGTAGGTAGGTGGATAGGTAGGTAGGTAAGTAGGTAGGTAGGTAGGTGGATAGGTAGGTAGGTAAGTAGGTAGGTAGGTAGGTGGATAGGTAGGTAGGTAGGTGGATAGGTAGGTAGGCAGGTAGGTAGGTAAGTAGGTAGGTAGATGGGTAGGTAGGTAGGTAGGAAGGAAGGTAGGTAGGTAGGTAGGTAGGCAGATAGGTAGGTAGGTAGGTAGGTAGGTAGGTAGGTAGGTAGGTAGGTAGGTAGGTAGGTAGGCAGATAGGTAGGTAGGTAGGTAGGTAGGCAGATAGGTAGGTAGGTAGGTAGGTAGGTAGGTAGGTAGGTAGGTAGGTAGGTAGGTAGGTAGGTAGGTAGGTAGGTAGGTAGGTAGGTAGTTAGGTAGGTAGGTAGGTAGGTAGGTAGGTAGGTAGGTAGGTAGGTAGGTAGGTAGGTAGGTAGGTAGGTAGGTAGGTAGGTAGGTAGGTAGGTAGGAAGGTAGGTAGGTAGGCAGATAGGTAGGTAGGTAGGTAGGTAGGTAGGCAGATAGGTAGGTAGGTAGGTATAGAAGTAGAAATATAGAGAGGGAGATCATGTCTTTGATATATTGATGCTGTCTACTTCTGCAGCTTGTTAGGCCTTGGTTAGAGAGGAGAGAGGGGTATCACCCAGCTTATCTTAGAGGACATCAGTACAGGCTGGGGGAGGATGCCCTTGGACATGTTCTCATTCCCACAACACTGTATGACTACCTCTCTAACTGTCTATGTCTAATTTGGTGGAATCTTTACTAATATGCATACTGTAGATACATACACATGAATGGTAATAATATAGTAACTACAAGGTATACTCCAAGGGAATCCATTGATAATTTACTGGCCATGCACAAATGTATTGCAACAGTCCCTGTCGTCCATTGTGATCTATAGGAGGTTCTCTGTTACATATCAGTGGGGTAAATACCAGGGAAAATGAGCTTGTGCAGACTGGCCCTCTGAGTCCATGTTTGTGGATGGACCATAATGGATTCTTAAAGCGATGAATGGCTTATAGGCATGACAGCCATGTTTCAGCGGGATGGGCTTATCCACGGCACAGGGCACTAAGGATATTAGGGAATCAGCGTAAAGCGCAGAGGAGACGACGACAGGAATAAAGCCTTGGCTCGCTGGTAAGCCCTCTCCCTCCTCCCTCGCCAGCCAGACCAGCCTGGAAACGTACGTGGTGGAGATGAGGAAGCAAGAAGACTTGGCACACAGCCATATTGTGTGTTCATATCCCCATTACTTGTTGTGTGGTTCATTTTGTGGGCCATAGCCAACAATTAATAAGTGTCACTCAATCTGCCATCATAGTGACTGGAGGTCATCGTTGTCTGTTGTGGCAGTGTCTTTCAGGATGAATGTCTGCTGGAATGCCTTGGTAGTCCATACGGAACAATGACTGGATTGGATGGAAGCCAATTTCCTAATGACTGTGAGTGAGCGAGGTAGCCTATCATAGATGTGCCAACAAGCAACCAGGCATCCATAATATAGGTCCAATATTTGAATGTACTTCTCCTTATACAGTATATCTCTTTCAGTCTAACAGTTGGCAAGGTATTTGTTATCTATTCAGATATATTTTTAACTAAGCGCAGAAATCCAGATTAATAAAATGCTGTCATTAAAACTCATTACAAAAACGAAGCACTAACATTGTCTTGTTTGAAGTAATTAGAACCTAGTGTCATGTTTCACAGTTTAAACATGAAGAACTCTCTCCTCGGCACGCGCACACTCACACACACACACACACACAAATATCTCCACAACCCAATCTGCTGAGGCTCCCCTGTCCTGTCAGAGTGGGACTGAGGCAGAGGTTTGATTTATGTGGCACCCCTCACCCCCCACTGTGAATTAGAGACCACGGGTCGAACACTATTTTTCTTTGTGAGCAGGGGCATGCTCGTGGCTAAAACCAGGGCAAACACCGTTTATCATTAGCTTGACGACAGCATTCCTTAGGCGAATTAACCACGCCACCATATCGACTGGCACGGGCCGGGAGTCTGCGCCCCTTCACTTTGATTCATCTCCCAGAATTCCCATTCCAACTCTATCAAAGTAATCTCAGTGAAGACACAGCATTGATCTCTAAACACACACACACACACACACACACACACACACACACACACACACACACACACACACACACACAACTAGTCAAACCAGGTCTGCAGTGTGCTTCTTACCTCCTCTTCTAGATGCAGAGATTATCTGCACTTGCATACTACTTGATAGACCCATGAAGTGATGTTTACCCTTGCCCATTCATGTACTGTAACCTATTGCTGCTCACTGCCTTGTGCCCCAGTCTCTCAATAATATCAAATAAGTGTCTGTACCAGAGGAGGCTGTTGAGGGGAGGACGGCTGATAATAATATCTGGAATGGAGTAAATGGAATGGCATTAAGTTATTTGATACCATTCTACTGATTCCTCTCCAGTCATTACCACGAGCCCGTCCTCCCCAGTTAAGGTGCCACCAGCCTCCTGTGGTATGTACAATGTATCCTACTTTAGTAAAATATTGAAAGACGCCAACAGCACCTATGCTTATTGTATCTAAAAGTAGAACGTAAAAAAAACGGAACATTCTAGAAACATTTTATTACAAACAATAAAGAAAAGCAATAACAACTAGAGATTTTAAATGGGAGGTTTTTTACAGCAATGGGATGATTCTAGTTACAAGGTCAGTCAGCTTTAGAGATGTACGGTATATTCATGTCATGATTAGAGTGAAACATATCCCATCAGGTCACTCAGATGTGATTGAACAGGAAGGAGTATGACTTCTCTGAAGACTCAGGTGTTCCTCCAGGACACAGGAGGTTATTCTACCTGACACAGGGTCACAGTCCCTGTGTCACCGCCTACATAAAACCCTGGGTAGACGGGCTCAGTGAATGTAGAGTGGAATGTGTGCAGGTGGGTCAGTGTGTCAGAGGAGACGCTGTAGAATGACAGCGTGCCGGCCGGCCAGTCCAGATACACTCCCACTCTGTTCGAGCGGGACATGGGGACAGGTATGTCAGTTCTCTTATAATTGTGCCTGGCAGAGTAACTGTCATAAAAGCTGTTCAGATTCCAGGACTTGTCATTGGCTCCAAGCCGACTGTCAGGACCCTTTCCTCTCCTGCTGATTCCTATATATGTTACCGCGATACAAGCCCTCCCACTCAACTCTACCTCCCAGTAGCAGCACCCAGTCAGACCCTCTCTACACAGCACCTGTTCATAGTCCTCAAATCTCTCTGGGTGATCAGAACACGGCTGCTCCCTCCAGGTCCATTCCACCTTCCTGTTCTCCTCAGACAGAGAGAGGGTTCTGTGTGCTGTGTTTGGGTCCAGTGTCAGATCACAGGCATCTAAATGGGGGAGAGCAGGATTGAAATATACTGTATTTGGGGAGAAAAACCCTTGGAAAGCATGTATTTGAAAATGCACAGTATGTCACGGCTGTCGAAAGAAGCGGACCAAGGCCAAGCGTGGTGAGCGTACATATTCCTTTTACTTGAATGAATGTCGCCAACAAAACAAAGACACGACCGTAACACTTAGTTGTGCTATAATGCCACTAACAAAGTTAACTACCCACAAAGACAGGTGGGAAAAAGGGCTGCCTAAGTATGGTTCCCAATCAGAGACAACGACAGACAGCTGTCCCTGATTGAGAACCAAACCCGGCCAAAACAAAGAAATACAAAACATAGAAAATAGAACATAGAATGCCCACCCAAATCACACCCCGACCAAAACAAAATA
>NC_143039.1:25187500-25207500 GCF_057628025.1 Oncorhynchus mykiss
TCTGTGAGGTCTTCCTCATAGAAGATAAGATATCCCTTCTCCAGCTGATGAAATGCCAGCTCTCCAAGTTTGAGGACTATGTTGTCACTTCCTACGGAATTCCCTTTTGCTCTCATCCTGTCTGTCTGAAAGATCAGGAAGTGTAAGTATGTCTCAGTCAGGGTTTTGGGCAAATCTCCACTCCCTGCTTCATCAAACAGCTTCTCTAGAACAGTGGCTAAAATCCAACAAAACACTGGTATGTGGCACATGATGTGGAGGCTCCTTGATGACTTGACATGGTTGATGATTCTGCTGGCCAGGTTCTTATCACTAATTTTCTTTGTGAAGTACTTCTCCTTCTGTTGGTCATTGAACCCTTGTACCTCTGTCCACTGGTGGATGTGTTGACGAGGGATCTGATTGGCTGCAGCAGGTCGGGAGGTTATCCAGATGAGAGCAGAGGGGAGGAGCTCTCCTGTGATGAGGTTTGTGATCAGTTGGTCCAGCGAGGCTGGCTTTGTGTCGTCTGTCAGAACCTTACTGTTGAAGTTCAGAGGAAGTCGGCTCTCGTCCAGACCATCAAAGATGAACAGAACTTTAGAACCTTCCCCCAGGGTCTTCACCGGTACCATGACAGTGAAGAATTGATGAAGCAGTTCAATCAGACTGCAGTCCTTTTCTCCTATATTAGAATTAATTTTGCAAAAAGGAAGTGGAAAGATGAAATCAATGTCTTGGTTCTCCTTTCCTTCTGCCCAGTCGTGAATAAACTTCTGAACGGAGACAGTCTTTCCCACGCCAGCGATGCCCAGTGTAAGCCCTGTTCTGATTGGCTTCTTTTGATCAGGTCGGGGTTTGAAAATGTTGTTGGCTTCAATAGTGGTCTCTCCTGTGGCTGGTGTTCTAGATTCCAGATGTATGACCTCATGCTCATCTCTGACCCCTCCCCAGGCCCCCTCGATCACATGGAGCTCAGTGTAGATCTGGTCTAGGTAGATGAAATCACCTTCCTTTGACGTCCCCTCGTATATACAGCCGTACTTCTTCTTAAGGTAGGATTTCAGTTTGTCTTGGACTGCAAGAAAAAACAAAGATCCAGTGAGTTTACTTTTTATATACTGCCATGGTAACGGTATGTGTTTGTGTGTGTGTATTGATGTCATTATGACATGTTTTGGTCAGGTTGTTTTGTCAAATGTCTTTTTAGCAACCATAAATGATCTGGTTATTTCACCAGATAATAACCAAAATATGACATATTTTACATGATGTCTCGATGTTGGCATGATAGAAGACGTTGTTACCTGGTTGTTACCTGGTTGTTATCTGGTTGTTACCTGGTTGTTACCTGGTTGTTACCTGGTTGTTATCTGGTTGTTATCTGGTTGTTACCTGGTTGTTACCTGGTTGTTATCTGGTTGTTATCTGGTTGTTACCTGGTTGTTACCTGGTTATCTAAGGCACTGCATCTCAGTGCTAGAGGCGTCACTACAGACAACCTGGTTCGAATTCAGACTGTATCACAACCGGCCGTGACTGGGAGTCCCATAGGGTGGCACAAAATTGGCCCAGCGTCGTCCTAGTTTGGTCGGTGTAGGTCGCCATTGTAAATAAGAACTTGCTCTTAACTGACTTGCCTAAAGGTTCAATTAAAAAAATTATCTGGTATACACTGCATTCTGAAAGTATTCAGACCCTTTCCCTTTCTCTACATGTTGCTACATTACAGCCTCATTTTAAAATGTATTAAATAAAACAATTTCCTCAATCTACACACAATAGCTCATACTTGACAAAGCGAAAACAGTTTTTAGAAATGTTTGCAAAGGTATTAAAAATTTAAAAAACATGAACATCTTACTTAGATAAGTATTCAGACCCTTTGCTATGAGACTGGAAATGGGGCTCATGTTCATCCTGTTTCCATTGATCATCCTTGAAATGTTTCTACAACTTGATTGGAGTCCACCTGTGGTAAATTCAATTGATTGGATAGGATTTGGAAAGGCACACACCTGTCTATATAAGGTCCCACAGTTGACAGTGCATATCAGAGCAAAAACCAAGCCATGAGGTCGAAGGAATTGTCCGTAGAGATCCGAGACAGGATTGTGTCGAGGCACAGATCTGGAGAAGGGTACCCGAAACATTTCTGCAGCATTGAAGGTCGGGTTTGGTTTGCCAAAAAAGGCAACAAAACCATAAAAAAGACCATAAAAAACAAGAATATCTGGTCTGATGAAACCAAGATTGAACTCTTTAATAACGCAGGAGTGGCTTCAGGACAAGTCTCTGAATATCCTTGAGTGGCCTAGCCAGAACCTGGACTTGAACACGATCAAACGTTTTTTGGAGAGACTCTGTGCAGCAAAGCTCCCCATCCAACCTGACAGAGCTTGAGAGGATCTGCAGAGAAGAATGGGAGAATCTCCCCAAATACAAGTGTGCCAAGCTTGTAGCGTCATACCCAAAAAGACTGGAGGCTGTAATCACTGCCAAAGGGGCTTGAACAAAAGTTCTGAGTAAAGGGTCTGAATACTTATGTAAATGTGATACCAGTTTAACATTTTTAAAACATTTGCAAAAAATATCTAAAAACCAGTTTTTGCTTTGTCATAACGGGGTGTTGTGTGAATATTGATGAGGGGGGGGGGGGGGATGATTTAATCTGAATACGTTCCGACTGCACTGTATCTTATCTGGTCTTCTCAACCAGAACCAGTTTCCTACCAGAATATGACATCATAATGAAGTCACCTGTCCATTGCCATGGGAATTAGGGGTGCTGAAGGTGCTGCGCTGATACATTTGGCAAATGTATATAATTATGGCTGTACAGAAAGAAAGAAACAAAACACTAGGCTACACAAGAGAGCATAATCTAGCCACCAAGGAGCAATAGCTTATCTTTAAAAATGTGGCTATTGGTTGCATTCTAGACGAGGTCATTGTTATTGATCTCAGTTTGTCAGTGTCAGAGTATAGGCTGGGACTTCATGTAAAACGATGTAGAATTGCATGAATTAAAGCCACCCCCACCCGCCGGTCAGCACCTCCAACTCAAAACCTTATCCTGCTGCTATTGCCATGTTCACATGCTCGTCTAGTTGTGATGTCGGAAATACGACTGTTTCATTCTTGTGCTTTTTTACTTAACCTGTATTTAACTTGGCAAGTCAGTTAAGAACAAATTCTTATTTACGATGACGGCCCACACCGGCCAAACCCGGACGACGCTGGACCATTTGTCCGCCGCCCTATGGGACTCCCACTCACGGCTGGTTGTGATACAACTAGCTTGATAGGCTAGATAACATTACTAATAATAAAGTTAGCAAGCTTGCAAAACATTGACAATATGGTCAAACTACATACATTATCCATATTGATGATGTCGTAGTTGTAAAAAATAGATTTATGGTCATCTTTTGGTTGAGAAAGTCAATCACCACAACATTTTCTCTGAGTTTCCCACTTGTACTGTAATTGCGACTGGGAGAGTTGTTCAAGTGAAACGTCCCAGTCGGAACTACACATTTCCGATTTTCATTTCATATTTATTTAACTAGACAAGTCAGCCAAGAACAAAATCTTATTTACAATGACAGCCTAGGAACAGTGGGTTAACTGCTTACCTCTGACTCAGGGGCAGAACGGTGGATTTTTACCTTGTCAGCTCAGGGATTTGATCCAGCAACATTTAGTTTACTGACCCAACGCTCTAACCACTAGGCTACCTGCCGTCCAATAACTCCAACAGTATGTGAACACGGCATATGCACGTTTCAAATTCTGCCCGCTGGGTGCTGTTGTGTTGATTCAAACAGCTTACCTCTGACTTCTAAAACCACTGGAGCACTCGGGGCTGAGAGAGAGAGAGAGAGGTAGAGCGAGAGAGAGAGAGAGAGAGAGAGAGAGGTAGAGAGGTAGAGAGGTAGAGAGGTAGAGAGAGAGAGGTAGAGAGAGAGAGAGAGAGGTAGAGAGAGAGAGAGAGAGAGAGAGGGAGAGGGAGAGGGAGAGGGAGAGGGAGAGAGAGAGAGAGAGTGAAAGAAAGCTATTGTAGTACATCAGTTTCGTCTGGGATTTTCTGCTGCCTGCCATGTGTTGCTGCTTGTTATGTAAAAATTATAATAATCTTAAACGTAGTATAATTGTCTAACCTGCTGCTTCTGTTGTCTCACCCTCATTGTACTGGTTCTTTAACCTATCAGACAGTTGGTTCTGATTCATCTTCCTCAGGATTTCCAGTGAGATCTTCACAGCTCCCTCAGGACCATAGGTCTCCACCATCATGTTTGTAATGTCCAGTCTGTCAGCATTCTCCAGCTGGCTCACTGGAATGTGAGGAAAGCCTTCCAGCACGTCCTGGGTCAGGCGCCATTTAAACGTCTTTAGATCTACTTCGAGCAGGTCCTCCAGAGTGGCCAGCAGAAGCTCAGCAACAGAAGACATTTTGGATCACTGAGGATAAGACATGAGAAAGATATCTGCAATAGACTTCAGATACACATGACTCATCTGCCATGAAAGTCATGCAGCATTCTTAAAAGTCGAATGCATCCAAGCCCCCTACCCGGGAAAATCATTACAGTCCCACCGTTGTAGCTAGTCAGGTGTATTAGTACTGGGCTGGAACTAAAGCCTGCACACCTAGCTCTCCAGGACCAGGATTGGTATTGTCTTGCGACTCAAGCTAGAAAGTGTCTATAACCGACATTACTGGCTAAGCGAAAAACAACGCTTTGAATATGCAGTGCATTCAGAAAGTATTCAGACCTCTTCCGTTTTTCCACATTTTGTTACGTTACAGCCTTATTCTAAAATGTATTAAATACAATTCTTTCCTCATCATTCTACACACAATACACCATAATGACTAAGTGAAAACAGAAATACCTTATTTACGTAAGTATTCAGACACTTTGCTATTAGACTCGAAATTGAGCTCAGGTGCATCCTGTTTCTATTGATCATCCTTGAGTCCACCTGTGGTAAATTCAATTAATTGGACATGATTTGGAGTGGCACACACCTGTCTATATAAGGTCCCACAGTTGACAGTGTATGTCAGGGCAAAAACCAAGCCATGAGGTCGAAGGAATTGTCCGTTGAGCTCCGAGACAGGATTGCGTCGGGGAACAGATTTGGGGAATGTCTGCAGCATTGAAGGTCCCCAAGAACACAGTGGCCTCCATCATTCTTAAATGTAAGAAGTTTGGAACCAACAAGACTTTTCCTAGAGCTGGTCCCCCGGCCAAACTGACCAATCGGGGGTGAAGGGCCTTGGTCAGGGAGGTGACCAAGAACACGATGGTCACTCTGACAGAGCTACAGAGTTCCTCTGTGGAAATGGGAGAACCTTCCAGAAGAACAACTATCTCTGCAGCACTCCACCAATCAGGCCTTTACAGTAGAGTGGCCAGAATGCAAAGCGTCACGTCTGGAGGAAACCTGGCACCATCCCTACGGTGAAGCATAGCGGTGGCAGAATCATGCTGTGGGGATGTTTTTAAGCAGCAGGGACTGGGACAATAGTCAGGATCAAGGGAAAAATTAACAGAGAAAAGTACAGAGCGATCCTTGATGAAAACCTGCTCCAGAGCGCTCAGGACCTCAGACTGGGGCAAATGTTGACCTTCCAACAGGACAACAACCCTAAGCACACAGCCAAGACAACGCAGGAGAATACCCAAGAAGAATTTAGGCTGTAATTTCTGCCAAAGGTGCTATAACAAAGTACTGAGTTAAGGGTCTAAATACTTATGTAAATGTAATAGACGTTTTTTTGATTTGTATAATTTTGCTAAAATTTCTAAAAACCTGTTTTTGCATTGTTATTATTGGGTATTGCTTGTAGATTGATGAGGGGGAAAAACAATTGAATCAATTTTAGGATAAGGCTGTAATGTAACAAAACGTGGAAAAAGTCAGAATACGGTCTGAATACTTTTCAAATGCACTGTATCACTAGCATATTACACACGACCCAACAACTTACAGTAGTGATCATTAGTCATTTATTTCTCCCCTTCGTGTGAAGCTCTGCTCTTCATTCTGCTGTCTGGTGAACTGAAGGGAGAGCCAAGGTACACAGCGTTTCACTGATCCACCTCCTCCCTGTAGGAACCAGTTGGTCCCCAACATTGTCTCACCACTGTAAGCCGAAACATGCTGTAACAAAGAGAAGAATGTTGGTGAATATGTTTATACAGCAAACAGAATTCAACACACCCAAATATACTCACAGTCAGTGGTGGAAAGTACTTAAGTAAAAATACTTTAAAGTACTACTTAAGTAGTTTTTTGAGGTATTGTTGACAACTTTTACTTCACTACATTACTAAAGAAATTACTAAAGAAAATAATGTACTTTTTACTCCTTACATTTTCCCTGACACCCAAAAGTATTAGTTACATTTTGAATGCTTAGCAGGACAGGAAAATTGTCTAATTCAGACACTTATCAAGAGAACATCCCTGGTCATCCCGAATGCCTCCAATTTGTCAGACTCACTAAACACAAATGCTTAGTTTGTAAATGATGTCTGAGTGTTGAAGTGTCCCCTCGCTATTCGTAAAAAAAGAAAATCATGCTGTCTGGTTTGCTTAATATAAGGAATTTTAAATGATTTGTACTTTTAATATGGATACTTAAGTATATATTAGCGATTACATTTACTTTTGATACTTAAGTATATTTTAAACCAAATACTTTTAGACTTTTACTCAAGTAGTATTTTACTGGGTTAATTTCACTTTTACTTCAGTCGTTTTCTATTAAGGTATCTTTACCTTTACTCAAGTATGGCATTTGGGTACTTTTCAACCACTGCTCACAGTTCCTAACCCATTTCCTCATGTCCATCTGTAAGCCCTTCCTCTCCACCAAGTACAAGTGAATTAACTACACAAACACTTCATATAGAGCTGGTTTGATAAAAAGTAGATTTAAAGAAAAACATTGTGAGAGGCAGTACCTCCTTTTAACAGTGTGTACTGATCCACATCAGACTTATTAACACATAACATTAAGTCAATGTTCTCTTACTCAGTCCAGGCGATACTACTCTCCCTTTTACTATATAACCCGTACTCCATTCACTCACTCTGCTCTGTCGTGTGGATTAATTTCTGAAATATTTACTGTATGTAATCTCCGTTTTGAAGATGATATTCTACTTTGTCGTCTCATAATAGAACAACTCGTTTTTTTACTCTTAACTTTTCCGGAGGACCTTACACAACACCAGGAAGTCGCAGTGGAGAGAAGAGTTTCTTATTAATAGTATTTTAACATTTGGAAACTAGCAATGGTGGAAACTCCCTCCAGCCAATGCCTACAACAATCCTATATGGTTTTAAATCCATGAAGGGGGAGTCCAAGTATCCAACACTTATTTTACATCTGAAGCATAGTGAATACTTGTATTATAGTATACTTCTGTACAGTTGTATAGTTTATAGTTGTATGGTTGTTGTTTGCGTAGTTTTATAGTGGTTACGTTTTATAGTTGTATAGCTGTTTGTTATTTAACCCCCCCCCCCCCCCCCCCCCCAAAAAAAACTCACCATGTCAACAAATCGTTCTGCATGTGGTCCGACAGCTTCCAGCTTGAATCAGTTGTCGTGGCTCATCTGAACATGTGTAGTAGGGTTGGGTGATTTGTACCAGTTCAATTGTTACCTACTAATTAGGGTTCCACACGAAACGTTGACCAAAATTACGAATGCTGCCCTCATATCCCATAGTATATATCCCCTTGTATAATGCTGCCCTCATATCCCATAGTATATATCCCCTAGTATAATGCTGCCCTCATATCCCATAGTGCCCTCATATCCCATAATAATAAAAACACATATTTGTTATAATACCTATCTTTTCAACTACTTGTTGGATGCAACAAAGGGACTGAAAAACCTATACATTTATTCTAGTTATTCTATGGATATATCAAATACGGTTATTGTTTTGTAGAAACAAATACTTTGTATCCGAATTTTGCCAAATATACAGTGAGAAATGAAATGTAGTAACATTGTAACAGTTACATTGTAACACAAATGCAAATGCAAAGGCTTTTGCTATCGACGTACTTCCTGTTTTCACCAGAGCGTCGTACAGCAAACATGGCGGCCTCCGGTGGAAGAACCGTGGGATCTTTTCTCTGGAAATGCGGAAATTGCTGCTTCAATTTTAACACAGTCTCGTCAAATTTGACTCGCCAGGTAAAGCCAGGAGTTTAATTTGGCATGTTTTCACGGAAATGTCAACGGGGCAGCACTGTAGAGAAGGGCTGAGTTGTCCTTGAAATAGCTTAGCGCTAGTAGCAATGCGCTGCCTTGTCAACTAGCTCACATGTAAACTGTCATTGAAGTAAGACAGACAGAGAGCTAAGTAGCTAGTTGACTCTCTAGAAATGGTTCTTCTTGTCTCAACATGCATGCCATAATGGACATAGTTTAGCTACATGAACATATTGGACATACAAGTCGCAATATTTTGGTTTAATAGAACCTTAGTTAGCTAAGCCTCACAGAGCTTGTTTTCATAGCTAGTTAACGTTATACTACGTTAATCCAATGTTAGTCCCATTTACTAGTGGATACCTTGCTGTCAAATGCCCATCAGTTGGTATATTTGTCAATGCCAAATCTCACCATTTCAGACTAACTTAATGCACCTAAAAGACCAGAGCCACCTACAGAGACAGTCTATTAGCCCAGATAACTGACATTCATCTATCCCTGTGAAACCAAGGACCTGGGTTATTAAAGCACCAGTTCTATACTACAGTATGTATCCTAACATAAGAACCTCCTCTCTCCCACACCTCAGGTGCTGTCCAGACAGCTATGTGTGAGTGCTGTTCTCCACAGGAAGAACCTGGCTGCAGCGGGCCCAGAGAAGTTCTCAGAGGAGTTCATCAAGAAGCAGGTGGAGGAGTTCAACATCGGGAAGAGACATCTAGCCAACATGATGGGAGAGGACCCTGAGACCTTCACTCAGGGGGACATTAATGTAAGAAAGACTGCACTTATGTCTAACAAAAGGGGTGTACAACTCCTGTCTTTCGCTAGAGGGATGCAGTGTAAACCCTAGAGGGATGTAGTGTAATGCAGTTTTTTGTCCTTACCCTACAATCAGAGACGCATTCATACCTCAATAAGTCTATGGTGTCCCCCCTCAACTCAATTGAGATATGCATTTGGCTAGGCAATGTTCAGAAAGGTGGCACCTTATTTGGAGTAGATAAATTATGCTTTCTTTCTCAGAGGAGATGTCACATGTATTTAAGGTGGTTTTCCAGCCATATTAGTTTAATTCCCCAACAGTAGTTGAGAATCGTCTCAGGTCTGTCTCTGGTCTGTCTCCGCATGCCATCAGCAGCATCTGGTGGAGTCGATCACACAGACACACTCTAACATTCACCAGCAGGGGCCAGCACTGTGTAATGTGGTGTGTCCACTGTATTAGCAACGCCTGATACACACACACACACATCCCATGTTTTATTCATTACGAAGGAAGAATGCATTAGCTTCGTTTGCCCCGCTCGTTTAGTTTGATTTCCCATGATTCTTCACTTCCCGGTGGTGTCTAACCATCGTTCTTTATAATGAACAGAACTGTTAGCACTTACCAGTGGGCTGTGTAAAGCAGTTTGTGGTCATACGCATGTCCTTAAAACACCGAGGTGATGGGGTAAGGAAGTTTAATTTAAAATAACAGAAAGGCCCGTGCACTGAATTTGCCCCCAATTACCACCTTTAATGACAACGTTTCGATCCAACACGGATCTTCATCAGGTCAAGCAGACCTCGTTATCACATCCCCTATATATCCACATTTTACCTCACATAGCCATTACACATACAACGCATAGTGGGTGTAGATGCTATACAAAACATGGCCACACAAAAAGCTACACTTTATGCATATTCAATAAACAGAGAGGTACAGTGCCTTGCGAAAGTATTCGGCCCCCTTGAACTTTGCGACCTTTTGCCACATTTCAGGCTTCAAACATAAAGATATAAAACTGTATTTTTTTGTGAAGAATCAACAACAAGTGGGACACAATCATGAAGTGGAACGACATTTATTGGATATTTCAAACTTTTTTAACAAATCAAAAACTGAAAAATTGGGCGTGCAAAATTATTCAGCCCCTTTACTTTCAGTGCAGCAAACTCTCTCCAGAAGTTCAGTGAGGATCTCTGAATGATCCAATGTTGACCTAAATGACTAATGATGATAAATACAATCCACCTGTGTGTAATCAAGTCTCCGTATAAATGCACCTGCACTGTGATAGTCTCAGAGGTCCGTTAAAAGCGCAGAGAGCATCATGAAGAACAAGGAACACACCAGGCAGGTCCGAGATACTGTTGTGAAGAAGTTTAAAGCCGGATTTGGATACAAAAAGATTTCCCAAGCTTTAAACATCCCAAGGAGCACTGTGCAAGCGATAATATTGAAATGGAAGGAGTATCAGACCACTGCAAATCTACCAAGACCTGGCCGCCCCTCTAAACTTTCAGCTCATACAAGGAGAAGACTGATCAGAGATGCAGCCAAGAGGCCCATGATCACTCTGGATGAACTGCAGAGATCTACAGCTGAGGTGGGAGACTCTGTCCATAGGACAACAATCAGTCGTATATTGCACAAATCTGGCCTTTATGGAAGAGTGGCAAAAAGAAAGCCATTTCTTAAAGATATCCATAAAAAGTGTCATTTAAAGTTTGCCACAAGCCACCTGGGAGACACACCAAACATGTGGAAGAAGGTGCTCTGGTCAGATGAAACCAAAATTGAACTTTTTGGCAACAATGCAAAACGTTATGTTTGGCGTAAAAGCAACACAGCTGAACACACCATCCCCACTGTCAAACATGGTGGTGGCAGCATCATGGTTTGGGCCTGCTTTTCTTCAGCAGGGACAGGGAAGATGGTTAAAATTGATGGGAAGATGGATGGAGCCAAATACAGGACCATTCTGGAAGAAAACCTGATGGAGTCTGCAAAAGACCTGAGATTGGGACGGAGCTTTGTCTTCCAACAAGACAATGATCCAAAACATAAAGCAAAATCTACAATGGAATGGTTCAAAAATAAACATATCCAGGTGTTAGAATGGCCAAGTCAAAGTCCAGACCTGAATCCAATCGAGAATCTGTGGAAAGAACTGAAAACTGCTGTTCACAAATGCTCTCCATCCAACCTCACTGAGCTCGAGCTGTTTTGCAAGGAGGAATGGGAAAAAATGTCAGTCTTTCGATGTGCAAAACTGATAGAGACATACCCCAAGCGACTTACAGCTGTAATCGCAGCAAAAGGTGTCGCTACAAAGTATCAACTTAAGGGGGCTGAATAATTTTGCACGCCCAATTTTACAGTTTTTGATATGTTAAAAAAGTTTGAAATATCCAATAAATGTCGTTCCACTTCATGATTGTGTCCCACTTGTTGTTGATTCTTCACAAAAAAATACAGTTTTATATCTTTATGTTTGAAGCCTGAAATGTGGCAAAAGGTCACAAAGTTCAAGGGGGCCGAATACTTTCGCAAGGCACTGTACATGTTGGCATCAATAATTAAATTCATATGTACAATCAGGCCGGGTTGGAAGCTAGACAGCAGTAAGGGAATATTATGTTCAAAAGTGTAAAACACCCACCTACATTACCATGACATGTGGGACGCACGGTGGTCGTGCAAATCATTGCAGAGTGACCTACAAAACAACTTGTGTACCTCTATTATTTTGGTATCCATAAGATGTGCACATATAGTCATTATGAAAATAAACAATAAGACCTGGATCTGATCACACAGACAGACTCAGCAGGGGCCAGCACTGTGTAATGTGCTGTGTCCACTGTATTAGCAACGCCTGATACACACACATCCCATGTTTTATTCATTACGAAGGAAGAATGCATTAGCTTCGTTTGCCCCACTCGTTTAGTTTGATTTCCCATGATTCTTCACTTCCTGGCAGTCTCTAACCTTCTATCCTATCTAATGAATAGAACTGTTAGCAGTGGGCTTTGTAACAGGAAGTGACATGGAGCGTCCCATCGTCAGATGAGTGGAGGAGAGGGAGAGATGTGGAAAATGGGGGAATGGGGAGACTGGAGAGGGAAATGAGGGAGACTGGAGAGGGAAATGAGGGAGACTGGAGAGGGAAATGGGGGAGACTGGAGAGGGAAATGGGGGAGACTGGAGAGGGAAATGGGGGAGACTGGAGAGGGAAATGAGGGAGACTGGAGAGGGAAATGAGGGAGACTGGAGAGGGAAATGAGGGAGACTGGAGAGGGAAATGAGGGAGACTGGAGAGGGAAATGAGGGAGACTGGAGAGGGCAATGAGGGAGACTGGAGAGGGAAATGTGGGAGACTGCAGAGGGAAATGTGGGAGACTGGAGAGGGAAATGTGGGAGACTGGAGAGGGAAATGTGGGAGACTGGAGAGGGAAATGAGGGAGACTGGAGAGGGAAATGGGGGAGACTGGAGAGGGAAATAGGGGAGACTGGAGAGGGAAATGGGGGAGACTGGAAAAGGAATGGGGGACCACTGGAGGGGGAATTAGGGGTATAGGAGGGGTAATGGGGAGACTGGAGGGGGAAATGGGGGAGACTGGAGAGGGAATGGGGGACTAATGGAGGGGTAATTAGGGGAGAATTGCGCCTATATGTTGTTGTTGACTCTGGTTCAGTTGTGACATTCCTATTAGTGCAAACAATGCAAGTGTTAGCAGCAGAGATAAGAAAAGGGAAACTTAGTTTCTAAATTAGGCTCTGTGCAGAAACTATTGTGTAGCAGTACTCTCTCTACGTTTTTTATTGACATCGATGAAGTTTAGACAGAGTGGAGAAATCTAGAGTGCTGTGAACAACACAGTGAAATCTGTGGCAGGGAGAAAGTCTCTCCCTTTCCCCTCTTTCTGTCTCTCCCTAGGGGACTCTGCCATATTGCAGCCTAGGGTATGAAATGAACAGGTGCTGCCTTCATCTGGCACAGTGTTCCACTCTCCTCCTCCCCTGTCTTCTTCTTTTTACCTCCCCCTCACCTGCCTCTCTCTCTTCCACCTCTCACTCTCCTTCCCTCCCTCTCTCTATGATTCCCCTCATCTTGACAGCCCAAAAGGCTGCAGCATGCTCTCTCCTTCTAGCACCTGTTCCCTCTCTTAATTGAGCAGACAGAGAGAAGGAGGAAAATAAGATAAAGATGAGGGAGAGGAGGGATGAGCAGACTGGCTGGAGAAGAGTGGCAGGGTGGACACTACCTGTTTGTCCCCCTCCACACACACACACACACCATGTCAAGAGTAGTGCCATCTGTAGCAGCACTAATGACCTGGCTCCACTCTGCTGCCTCCACAAGGAGACTGGCTGTGAGTGTGTGAACTTAGGGTGAACTGGTGACTCTAATCTGTCCTCTGGTTCCTGTCACCTAGCTGTTTGTTTGTTCTCTCTCCCCTCTAACTTTCACTGCTGTTCTCTAGGAACTTCCCTCTAGCCTTTATCTGAACTCTTACAAGACTTGAGTGTCTCCTCTCTAAACTGTTAGCTAGCCTGGCTGCTACTATCATTTATCCCTGTTCAGAGCTGGCTGTGAAACTAAAGGATCAAATCAATTGTTATTGGTCACACACACATAGTTAGCAAGTGTTAATGCGAGTGTAGCGAAATGCTTGTGCTTCTAGATCCGACCATGCAGTAATATCTAACAAGTAATCTAACAATTTCACAACAACTACCTTATACAAACAAGTGTAAATTAATGAGTAAGAATATGTACATATAAATATATGGATAAGCGATGGCCGAACGGCATAGGCAAGATGCAGTAGATGGTATAGAGTACAGTATATACATATGAAATGAGTAATGTAGGGTATGTAAACATTATGTAAAGTGGCATTGTTTAAAGTGGCCAGTGATAAATTTATTACATCCAATTTTTCATTATTAAAGTGACTAGAGTTGAGTCAATATGTTGGCAGCAGCCACTCAATGTTAGTGATGGCTGGTTAACAGTCTGGTGGCCTTGAGATAGAAGCTGTTTTTCAGTCTCTCGGTCCCTGCTTTGATGCACCTGTACTGACCTCGCCTTCTGGATGATAGCGGGAACAGGCAGTGGCTCGGATGGTTGTTGTCCTTGATGATCTTTTTGGTTTCTCCCTGTTCAGAGCTGGCTGTTTAAACTAAAGGTTTCTCCCTGTTCAGAGCTGGCTGTTTAAACTAAAGGTTTCTCCCTGTTCAGAGCTGGCTGTTTAAACTAAAGGTTTCTCCCTCCATCTTTATGATATGTTAATGATATTTGACTTCTCTCCTGTTTCTGTTCCAGAGAAGCATTGCATACCTGTTCCCCTCCGGCCTGTTTGACAAAAAAGCCAAACCACTGATGAAGGTAGACGTCTCATGTAGAAGTGTATTAACTCAGAAACTTGATATTCATTAGTGATTCAAAATCTTCATATTTTCTTCCAGCATCCGGATGAGGTGTTTCCAAAACAGAGAGGTGAGTCCTTTTTAAATAGATTTACAACTGAGACGGATTGTTCTACTCCTATGGTCATTTTCACTGTGTGAGAGCTGCACTTTCACAACATCACCAGCAGAGGTCCCTCTGAGTTTTTGCTCAATCTTTAACAGTGATTGGGCTAGACAAAGTAAAGCGGTTTACACCAATGGCCTAACTCTCTCTCTCTCTCTCTCTCTCACTCTCTCACTCTCTCACTCTCTCTCACACTCCACTCCACTCACTCACTCACTTACACACACACACATATCCTCTAGCTGTCCAATGGGGCGCAGATGGACGGCCATTCCACTTTCTGTTCTACACAGGAAAGCAGTCCTACTACTCTCTAATGCACGTGAGTACTGGGTGTGTATGAGAGAGACCAGGAGGAGAAAGACTGAGGGTGGATGTTTTTCTGGAGGTAGAAAGCTCTGGTCTGCCCCCAGGGCTCTATTTATGGGAGAGAGAGGCTTCTGATCCACAGGGAAAGGTGCTCCTGTCACATCCCATTTCACACACACAGCCAGAGCTACAGCTGAATACAGCAGGAGGGAGGGAAGGGTGGGGAGGTATGGAGAGCGATGTGGATGGAGGTGGGATGGTGAGAGTAGGAGCAGTGTGAGAGGAAGGGGGGTGGGGGTGTTTGGGAGAGGTGGGTTGTGGAAGGTAGGGAGGGGTGCAGACAGGCAGGGGGCGTGACTGTGTCTGTGACGGGCCCCTCTGTCCCTGTCCTAAATCGTGTTTCAGGCCTGGCTCGGTGACTACCATGGTTGATAGTCAGGCTTTGTGCCTGGACGAGAGCTGCTCTGCCCTGGGGATTTCACCAGAGAGGTAGAGGGTCCCTGGAGACCGGTGCTGTAGATTAGCTACCCACCTCTACCCACTCAGCTTACCCTCCATCTTCTGTATTTTTCCTTCACACCCGCTCGTTCTCCCTCTTTACCTCCCTCTTGTTTATATGGTTGATTTGACCTAGGACAGAGGTGTGTTTCTCTGGCAGATAAGAAGTGTGTGTAACCTGGCAATATTTTGTCCTCTTGTCAACCCCCCCCCCCCCCCCTCCCATGCCTTGCAGCAACCCCTGGGTCCCTGATGTTAGTTAAAATAGGAATGTCAGACCAGTGTCTGAGAGGGAGGGAGGGCTGTCTGTCTCTCTGAGGGAAAACTACTCTCTCTCTTTCTCTCAATTCAATTTAAGGGCTTTATTGGCATGGGAAACATATGTTAACTAGATAATAAACAAAAGTGAAATAACCAATACAAAATTACAGTAAACATTACACTCTCTACTGCTCTCTCTCTCTCTTCTCTTCTCTGTGACGGGGAACTCACCCCCCTCCACTCTTTTGGCTTTTCTCTTTCCCCCCCTTCCCCCTCCCCCTCTCAGCCCGGACCCCTGTAGTGCAACCCAACCATGTACAACAAACACCCCAGTGTGCCTTGCAGGGGAGAACTGAGTCTGAGATTAAAAGGGGGACGGGTCACTACACCCTCTGTTTCCCCCTCTTTCTATGCGTCTCTCTCACTACACAATGTATTGTTTGATACCTCTGAAAGAATCACAATCCCAAAATTTTAGTGTTAATTAACCCGGCAAACACACCTCTCACCTCTATACACACACACACACACACACACACACACACACACACACACACACACAGAGCTCCAGGGGTACCTGACTACCCCCTACCCTACCCTCTACTGAGGGGAACCAGGGGTCCCTGACTACCTCCTACCCTCTGCTCAGGGGAACCAGGTGTACCTGACTACCCCCTACCCTACCCTCTACTGAGGGGAACCAGGGGTACCTGACTACCCCCTACCCTACCCTCTACTGAGGGGAACCAGGGGTACCTGACTACCCCCTACCCTACCCTCTACTGAGGGGAATCAGGGCTCCCTGACTACCCCCTACCCTACCCTCTACTGAGGGGAACCAGGGCTCCCTGACTACCCCCTACCCTACCCTCTGCTGAGGGGAACCAGGGGTACCTGACTACCTCCTACCCTCTACTGAGGGGAACCAGGGGTACCTGACTACCCCCTACCCTCTGCTGAGGGGAACCAGGGCTACCTGACTACCCGTTACCCTCTGCTGAGGGGAACCAGGGGTACCTGACTACCCCCTACCCTACCCTCTGCTGAGGGGAACCAGGGGTACCTGACTACCCCCTACCCTACCCTCTGCTGAGGGGAACCAGGGGTACCTGACTACCCCCTACCCTCTGCTGAGGGGAACCAGGGCTCCCTGACTATCCACTACCCTCTACTGAGGAGAACCAGGGCTCCCTGACTACCCCCTACCCTACCCTCTGCTGAGGGGAACCAGGGCTCCCTGACTACCCCCTACCCTACCCTCTGCTGAGGGGAACCAGGGGTACCTGACTACCCCCTACCCTCTGCTGAGGGGAACCAGGGGTACCTGACTACCCCCTACCCTCTACTGAGGGGAACCAGGGGTACCTGACTCTGACTACCCCTTACCCTCTACTGAGGGGAACCAGAGGTACCTGACTACCCCCTACCCTACCCTTTGCTGAGGGGAACCAGGGGTACCTGACTACCCCCTACCCTACCCTCTACTGAGGGGAACCAGGGGTACCTGACTACCCCCTACCCTCTACTGAGGGGAACCAGGGGTACCTGACTACCCCCTACCCTCTACTGAGGGGAACCAGAGGTACCTGACTACCCCCTACCCTCTGCTGAGGGGAACCAGGGCTACCTGACTACCCCCTACCCTACCCTCTGCTGAGGTGAACCAGGGGTACCTGACTACCCCCTACCCTACCCTCTGCTGAGGGGAACCAGGGGTACCTGACTATCCCCTACCCTACCCTCTACTGAGGGGAACCAGGGGTACCTGACTACCCCCTACCCTCTACTGAGGGGAACCAGGGGTACCTGACTACCCGCTACCCTACCCTCTGCTGAGGGGAACCAGGGCTCCCTGACTATCCACTACCCTCTACTGAGGGGAACCAGGGCTCCCTGACTACCCCCTACCCTACCCTCTGCTGAGGGGAACCAGGGCTACCTGACTACCCCCTACCCTACCCTCTGCTGAGGGGAACCAGGGGTACCTGACTACCCCCTACCCTACCCTCTGCTGAGGGGAACCAGGGGTACCTGACTACCCCCTACCCTCTACTGAGGGGAACCAGGGGTACCTGACTCTGACTACCCCTTACCCTCTACTGAGGGGAACCAGAGGTACCTGACTACCCCCTACCCTTTGCTGAGGGGAACCAGGGCTACCTGACTACCCCTTACCCTCTGCTGAGGGGAACCAGGGCTACCTGACTACCCCCTACCCTACCCTCTGCTGAGGGGAACCAGGGGTACCTGACTCTGACTACCCCTTACCCTCTACTGAGGGGAACCAGAGGTACCTGACTACCCCCTACCCTACCCTTTGCTGAGGGGAACCAGGGGTACCTGACTACCCCCTACCCTACCCTCTACTGAGGGGAACCAGGGGTACCTGACTACCCCCTACCCTCTACTGAGGGGAACCAGGGGTACCTGACTACCCCCTACCCTCTACTGAGGGGAACCAGAGGTACCTGACTACCCCCTACCCTACCCTTTGCTGAGGGGAACCAGGGGTACCTGACTACCCTCTACTGAGGGGAACCAGGGGTACCTGACTACCCCCTAACCTCTACTGAGGGGAACCAGGGGTACCTGACTACCTCCTACCCTCTACTGAGGGGAACCAGGGCTACCTGACTACCCCCTACCCTCTGCTGAGGGGAACCAGGGCTACCTGACTACCCCCTACCCTCTGCTGAGGGGAACCAGGGCTACCTGACTACCCCCTACCCTACCCTCTGCTGAGGGGAACCAGGGGTACCTGACTACCCCCTACCATACCCTCTGCTGAGGGGAACCAGGGGTACCTGACTACCCGCTACCCTTCCCACTGCTGAGGTGAACCAGGGGTACCTCACTACCCCCTACCCTACCCACTGCTGAGGTGAACCAGGGGTACCTCCCTACCCCCTACCCACTGCTGAGGGGAACCAGGGGTACCTGACTACCCCCTACCCTTCCCACTGCTGAGGTGAACCAGGGGTACCTCACTACCCCCTACCCACTGCTGAGGTGAACCAGGGGTACCTGACTACCCCCTACCCTACCCACTGCTGAGGGGAACCAGGGGTTCCGGACAACCCCCTACCCACTGCTGAGGGGAACCAGGGTTCCTGACTACCCCCTACCCACTCCCAAGGGGAACCAGGGGTACCTGACTACCCCTACCCACTGCTGAGGGGAACCAGGGGTTCCAGACTACCCCCTACCCACTGCTGAGGGGAACCAGGGGTACCTGACTACCCCCTACCCACTGCTGATTGGAACCATGGGTTTCAGACTACCCCCACCCTACCCACTGCTGATTGGAACCAGGGGTTCCGGACTACCCCCTACCCACTGCTGAGGGGAACCAGGGGTTCCAGACTACCCCCACCCTACCCACTGCTGATTGGAACCAGGGGTTCCGGACTACCCCCTACCCACTGCTGAGGGGAACCAGGGGTACCTGACTACCCCTACCCACTGCTGGGGGGAACCAGGGGTTCCTTACTACCCCCTACCCACTCCCAAGGGCAACCGGGGGCGGCAGGGTAGCCTAGTGGTTAGAGCGTTGGACTAGTAACCGGAAGGTTGCAAGTTCAAACCCCCGAGCTGACAAGGTACAAATCTGTCGTTCTACCCCTGAACAAAGCAGTTAACCCACTGTTCCCAGGCCGTCATTGAAAATAAGAATTTGTTCTTAACTGACTTGCCTGGTTAAATAAAGGTAAAATAAATAAAAAAAACAGGGGTACCCGACTACCCCCTACCCACTGCTGAGGGGAAACGGGGGTACCTGACTACCCCTACCCACTGCTGAGGGGAACCAGGGGTTCCAGACTACCCCCTACCCTACCCACTGCTGAGGGGAACCAGGGGTACCTGACTACCCCTACCCACTGCTGGGGGGAACCAGGGGTTCCTTACTACCCCCTACCCACTCCCAAGGGCAACCAGGGGTACCTGACTACCCCCTACCCACTGCTGAGGGGAAACGGGGGTACCTGACTACCCCTACCCACTGCTGAGGGGAACCAGGGGTTCCAGACTACCCCCTACCCTACCCACTGCTGAGGGGAAACGGGGGTACCTGACTACCCCTACCCACTGGTGAGGGGAACCAGGGGTTCCAGACTACCCCCTACCCTACCCACTGCTGAGGGGAAACGGGTACCTCACCACCCCTCCCCCCCTTCATATCTAAACCCCGTTACAACATGAGTGTGATGTTAGAGCCGGGACACTGGAGCCTCTGAAGCCAACGTATTTCATTCTGATATTCCTCAGAGCTTTGCTGTGTAAGGGCTCACTGGTGAAGACAAATCAAAACCATGCTAACAGGGTGCTGCTTCACGCTGCTTATTGAATTTGAGGAACTAGAAGTCAGTCGAGAGTTGAGTATAA